>NW_026057587.1:1470018-1564040 GCF_023721935.1 Panthera uncia | reverse complement strand
TTATTTATTTTTGAGACAGAGAGAGACAGAGCATGAACGGGGGAGGGGCAGAGAGAGAGGGAGACACAGAATCGGAAGCAGGCTCCAGGCTCCGAGCCATCAGCCCGGAGCCTGACGCGGGGCTCGAACTCACGGACCGCGAGATCGTGACCTGAGCCGAAGTCGGACGCTCAACTGACTGAGCCACCCAGGCGCCCCTCTCTCTCTCTTAAAAATAAATTAATTAATTTAAAAAATCCACAAAAACGAACAAACGAAAAAACTTCATAATAACCAGGTTTTCACGGGGAATCCACGGACCTGAAAACATCCTGCGTTCTCGTGATCTTAAAGTAGGCAGAATGGGGGCCACTTTGGGTGCAGAGTGAGAAGCTCCCCATGTGCATTGGCTCTCGCTGCAACCAGCGTGGGGCGCAGTGACGGTCCCTGGGCCTGTGACGTAAGCCTGTGCGTCCCCTTTTCGGATGGCCTGGAGAACAAGCTCGCTGAAGACTCGTCGTTGATTTTTCTGGCGTCCCTGCCACGCGCTGTGTGTGGTCATTCTGTCTTCCGGTTTGTTGCTTGTAAACCACCTGTGCCCAGGAGACCACACAGCCTCCAGACCGTGAGCTCCCGAAGGGACCCCACTTCCGCATCCTGCCCACCTAGTGCCTCATTAGCATGGGGCCAGGGCACTTTTAATTAATCAGGAAACGTGTTTTGAAGGGATAGTCAAATGTCCTGCGGTTGTGTGTAAAGAAAGAGTACGTCGATCCCACGGATCCAGAGGCATTTCCTTCGTTTGGTGTTCGAGAGTTTAAGGCATACGCTCAGGGGGCTTACATTGAGGCTTTGAAGAAGCTTTAAAAATGATCTCCTCATTTTGGGCTCTTTTCTTGGGAGTATAATACTGTTCACCACAGGCACCATGACCCCCTCTTTCTCCTGGGAAATTACTTTCTCATCTCTGTCACTGCCATTCTGGGTCTTTGGTTCAACAGCCAGGTGATCCCCAGATGCCTCTTACACTTTCCTGTGCTGTTCTGTAGTCAGACGAGGCAGAAACCTGGACGGAAATAGAATCACTGGGGTTTTATGCTTTCTTCTTCTTCTTCTTCTTCTTCAGTTGACAAAACTTTTCATCAGTAGTCATTCCCCTAATTACACTTTTCAAGTTTCGCTTTGTCTTACTTTGCAACCAATGACGCCAACTCAAATTTCTTCTCTTGCATTCTTACCAGAAACAGCCTGAAAAATTGGAAACTGAGCGAAGGTTTCATTATGCCCTCTTGCAGAATGTCCATTTCCAGCACAAATATTTTCTGCTAAAAACAAGGCCCCGGAGACAAGGGGACGGTTGCAGGCTTGAAAACGAGCATTAAATCCAGCCGGCTGGCGTTCCTTTGACACATTGAGTTGAAAGTCTGAGCTGGAAAAATGGACATCATTTCATTCAACACCTTTAGGTTTTATAATAAAGGATAGAGCTCTGGGAAATTTTCCTTTTTCTCCAGACCTGTTTTTTTAACTGCTAATGGAGATACTTTTCATCAAGTCCTTTTGTGGGGTGTGGGTAAATGGCAAACACCAGAAGGGACTGCTTGCACAGACATTCTTTTTCTTTCTTTCTTTCTTTTTTTTTTTAACATTTATATATTTTGGAGAGACAGAGAGAGACAGAGCACAAGTGAGGGAGGGGCGGAGAGAAAGGGAGACACAGAATCGGAAGCAGGCTCCAGGCTCCCAGCTGTCAGCACAGAGCCCGACGCGGGGCTCGAACTCACGAACTCTGAGATCATGACCTGAGCCGAAGGCGGACGCTTGACCGACTGAGCCACCCAGGCGCCCCTGCACGGACACTCTTCAAGAAGGCCACAGACTAAGCCACTCATTACCTGCGTGTTTGATGTTATAAACGCAGAACCACAGTGAAGAAGGGCTAGAGGCTCCTGGCCAATGACAATGTTCAACTGCCTTAAAATCATGAGCCATCATCAAGCTAAAAATGTCTACCAAGTGCTCTGAATTCACATTTTCAGGCGTCACAACTGTCTCGGGCGTAGCATATCTACAAGAGAAGTATCTTACGTGTTAAAGGAACGAATTTCGGAAATGTATGTATTTACAATGGATCAGGGTGTCGTAAACCCTACATTGCCATTTCTTCATTGAAAAATCAAAATATTTTTTATCCATAAATTATTGAAAATATTACCGCATGTATTGGCATGTTCAAAGTGGGATGTCCGGACCTCTCTCGTCCCTGGTGTGGGAGTAAACTGTCGACTGCGATAGAATCTGCGTGTGCAGATGTCAGGACATCATACAAGGAGAGGGTCCCCATGAGGAGGGGGTGAATGTTGGTGAAGGTGGCAAGGTCAGGCAGGGTTCTATTCCTCACGGTCAGCAGGGAGCTGAGGAGAGCTTGCTCCAAGGGCACCATTAAGGCACGTAGCCCTGTGTTTGTTAGGCTCGGGGCCACCTCCTGGACATCGGTCTTGTTAACAAGAAAACCACAGACTCAGAATGGAATCACTTAGGCCAAGTCCCCAAACCCGGGCTAAGGCGGTTCCAGCCTCCCCAGAAATGTAGCCTCAATCTGTCCTCGGGAATTTTCTGATCAGCACCAATGAGGTCATGTGTCACATGGGCCCTCCCTCCAAAGGAAGATAAGGGAGTCCACCTAATAAACTCCCTGCCCTTCTCCACGTTGGAAGGTTGACCTTGCCTAAAACAATCCTTTCTTTTCTTTTGCTAATGACTGCTTTCCCCCACCCCCTTGCCATCAAAACTTTCCACTTTGTACAACTCCTCCCAGCATCTTCCTAGATAGGATGCTGATTCGCGAATCGCTTATTAAATAAAGCCAATTAGATTTTCAGATTTATTCAGTTGACTCGCTTTTTTTTTTAAACTGGGCCGTAGACACAGGCAGCCCTTGCCAGAGGCCACTGGTCCCCATCTGGTCCCCTTACCTTATTTACTCATTGATCTCTGTAATAGTTCTCACTCTGAAATCAATACATGCTGTGAACTCTGTTTTCATTAGAAGGAAACCCATGCATGTGCGTGCCTTGGAAATGTTGACCGTTTCAGATAAAAGTTTATTGACCACAGCAGCTTCTGAGCATCAACTGTTAGCAGGTTGGAAATTGATTGCTAAGCACTGGTAACTCTCTTAGGTTTTTGTTTTGTTTTGTTTTTAAAGAATATTATTTCCAGGGTCTGGAGAACTAATTGGGAGTGTATCCAACTGTCTCTGAATGGGAAGAACCTTGAGAGTGTGCCCTTGTTGAATTCAGATTAATTGCGCCCTTAAGCTCTTTCCGGTCTGTCTGTGTATTGTTCCCAATTACTGGGTAACAGCGTTTCTGGAGAGAAAACATCCTAGCAGGTCACATCTTACCCTCTAAAGACAGATATTGGTTTTCGTGGTACATTTCTAACAAGGAAGAACTTGTTATGGTCTCTGAGGCTTAAGTAAGTTGTTTCTTTGGAGTTCACAAATCAGAAAAATATTTTTAAAGCTATGGTTCACACGCTAGGAAGGAGGTTAAGGGTTCCAGGTAGGATAACGTATGTGGCTTCTCTCAGCATTGAACACATCACAGTATTGCTACTTACCACGCCTATGCCAGATAAATAAGTTTTCGAGTCTGAAAGGAAGGATAAAGTCAATATACCCCGGTTTATTCCAAAGCCACACCAGAAATTTATGGTGCTGAAATTCCCAGGGCTTTCAATTTACCCGTCGGAACATCTGAAATAAATTGCGGCTTTCACCACACAAGAAGTTATTCTGGTCATATACGACCAGCGATCATAAAACTTCAGCTCACACCTTTGTGCTGAAATAGGCAATAGGAATTTTGCTCGCAGGTTTCTGTTATTCTAACACACGTTTTGTTCTGTTTTTTTTTTTTTTCTCTAAAAACTGCTCTTATTGCCCCTCGAGTACCTTTAAATAAATTTTTGCTGGCAACATCCTGCCTTTGGAGAGTCCCTGGTATTTTTTTTAAGGAAATGTGCGTGTGCACAAGTGTGGTCAGCAAACTTTGCCATTTTACAGAATCCCATACCTGTCACATCCGAAGAAAACAGGTATTATATTTTTTTAATGTTTATTTATTTCTGAGACAGAGAGAGACAGAGCATGAGCGGGGGAGGGGCAGAGAGAGAGGGAGACACAGAATCCGAAGCGGGCTCCAGGCTCCGAGCTGTCAGCACAGAGCCCGACGCGGGGCTCGAACTCACGGACTGTGCGATCATGACCTGAGCCAAAGTCAGGTGCCCCAAGAAAACAGGTATTATAAATTATGGATTATTTGCAAGAAGCAGCACCAAATTACCTCCCAGGCTTGTTTCTAAAGTTGGAGTGAATTCAGGACAAACTGGCCATTGATGAATGATTTATAAAGTCCTCCTGAATTTGTCAGCATGGCCCGTGAATAAGGATTTGTTAGGTCACATAAATTAAATCGTAGTGAAATAGATTGTTTCTCGAGGAAAAATTAAAACGCATGAGATCTGGTAACTGTAAGTCTAAATTTGAAATCCCTCCTCTGTGGATACTTTATTTCAAATTGTGAATGATGCGTTTAAGCTCTCATGCCAAGAAGTGCCCCAAACCCCAAGTTGACAGGGCTTCTGGAAATGTCTAGCACCAATTTCGGGACCGGGAAGATCTGGAAAGGGGAGAGAGACAAGGCATCTCTATGTGATATTTATATGTATTTATAATAATGTATTTATAATAATATAATATAATACACAATATAATATATATCATATATTATAAATCAATATGCATTATATAATATATAATTATATAAAGATGCTCATATCATTAGTCATCAGGGAAATGCAAATCAAAACCACGATGAGATACTACCTTCCACTTCCTACATATATCTACTATTATATCTAATATATATAAAATGTATATATCTAATATATAATCTATATATCAGTATGCATTTTTATAATGTATATAATTATGTAATAATTTACAGAATATATAGCTATATTTACGTATATAATAGATATATATTGGAAGTGGTGTCTTCCAATATTTATATATTATATATCATATATCATGTATTGCATATTGAATATTACATATAATTACATATTATTCTACGTGTGTTATATTACAGGCCAATATGTAACATGTTACACTGTATATAATAATTCCTAAAGTCGCCATGAATGTTGCTTTCTTACTTTCACATTTGTAATAGAACACCGTAAAGGAACTTCAGGGTTCAGGAAAGCAACGAGGAGGTAAGAACCCCCGCTTTCCAAAGAGACGTGTGAGGCCACCGTGGTGAAAATGGTGTCCACACGTCTCGAGGACACGGACTGAAGGTCCCAGAGGCCACCTGCTAGAGGGGGTTTCTTTGGAGCGTGTCAGAGTGTTGTGACCCTTGCTGTTTCCTTTTCCTTCAGCTGGTTGTCAGGTGGATTTTGTCTTAATTTGCAGTCCTTTAACCCAACCCTGAGACAATGAATGAAATACCAGTAGTTTATGTCAGAAGTGTCCCAGGAAACTGGTGGAGTGGGGCATGGGACAGAAAAGGGAAAGGAGCTGATAATGGATACCCTGATAGGGGTGTTTGGGTGGCTCAGTGGTTAAGCACCTGGCCTTGGCTCAGGTCACTCAAGGTTTGCGAGTTCGAGGTCGTCTCAAGGTTTGCGAGTTCGAGGTCGTCTCAAGGTTTGCGAGTTCGAGCCCCGCGTCAGGCTCTGTGCTGACAGCTCGGAGCCTGGAGCCTGCTTCGGATTCTGTGCCTCCCTCTCTCTGCCTCTCCCCTGCTCCTGCTCTGTCTCTCTCTCAAAAATAAAATAAACGTTAAAAAAAAATTTTAGAAAAGGATGCTAGGATAATTTTTTTTTAGGATAATTTTTTTAAATAAAAATCAAATAAACATATTATGAAATCCACTCTTCTAAAGTGTATAATTCAATGTTTTTAGTATATTCATAAGGCTATGCAACCTTCACGACTGTGTAATTCCAGAACATTCCATCACCCCAAAAAGAGACCTCATCCCCATTGGCAGCCTCTCCCGTCCTCCCTGCCGCTTCTGGAAACCTCTACTTGGCTTTCCGTCCCTATGGATTTGCCTTTTCTGTTCATTTCATCAAAGTGGAGCCGTATTGCATACGGATTTTCGTGACTGGCATCTTTCACTTAACATAATGCTTTCAAGTCTCCTCCATGTCGTATGAATCCCTAATTCATTTTTATGACCAAACGGAGTCCATTGTTGGGATACAATCTTCTGTTTATTCATCAGCTGATGGCCATCTGGTCGTTTCTGCTTCCTGGTAATTATGAGTTATGCTGCCATACCCACTTGGTCCATTGTTTCTGTGGACGTATAGTCCTAATGATCTAGGATAAATACCTAGGAGTGAGATCTCTGGACAATATGCTAACTGTACGTTTAAGTGTTGGAGGCACGGCCGATTTCGTTTTCCAAAGTGGCCGCCCCTTTTTAGATTCCCACCGCCAATTATCCCATGTGTTCACTGACATTTCTTATTGCCCGCCTCCTTTATTATCACCGTCCTGATGGGTGGAAGGTGGTATCTCATTGTGGCTTTGATTTACGCTTCCCTGGTGACTAATGAAATTGAGCATCTTTTCATGTACTTATTGGCTGTTTGTAGATGTTCTTGAGAGCCATGCCTATTCAAATCCCACGTGCCTATTCAGACCCCGAATGCGGTTCTCTTAGGATGCATTTTTAATTAGCTCTTTCATATTCTAATCAGAAAATATCTGAACCCGTAGAATCTTGGTCTTTGTCCTAGCAAAGCTATTGATTTGAGAATGGATCCCATACAAAGTATTGAAGGTAGGAGTTGAGTACCGGTATTTTGAAATCATCCTCAAAAGAGAGTATCGTTAACTAACCATGTCTCCAATTTGGATTTGTATGGTCAAAAAATATATATGTAAGTACGTATACATATTAATAACACAAACGCATAATATAAAATTACATCTGATATAATTATATTAGCAATAGTTGGTTGAGAAAGTATTCCTTTTTACTTTGGGGTCAAGTGTTAGGGGCCAAATGTAAAGTTCGGACCTCTTTTCAGGAAAATGAACGGTGTTCTGGGTATTCACGCTCAGTATTTAATCTAGCCATTTACTTGGCCCTTGTAGCCAGACATGGGCAGGAAAGGTTGGCCGATTTCATCTTTTGAGAGGCCAGCAGAAGCATCTTCTTAAACACAAAGTACCAGGCGACAAAAGTCTCAATGTGAATAATCAGATGTTATCATTAATCTCAGCGACATCAATGCCTCATCCATTTCGCACGAGGCCACATTTTAACCTTCGTGAACAGCTGCCCGGATTTTGTTTGGGGCAACACGGGGGATTTTTCTCCCGTTAGACATCCGTGTATATACATCTGAGACCAACTGCTTGGGTATCTGCCAATCTGAACCGTTCTGGAAATCTGTCTCTCGCTTCCTTAAAAAGAGAGAAGTAATAACTCAACCAAGAGCCGACATACAGTCTAATTAAGAGCCTAACCTGCCAGGATGATGCAGGGGATGTACCAGTACGACGTGGCAGCCGGTGTTTTTCTCAGCTTCCTGCTTGCAGAAAGGAGCCCATTTTTTTAATTCTCCTCTGTCAGGGTAATGCAGATGAACTCCACTCCAGCTGGATTGGAACCAAATGTGTGGAGATCGAAGTCCATGAACAAGCAAGGGCTTCATGGTGGGGAACCTCGAAGCCATCCCTACGTCCTTGAACAAAAGCAAAACTAAGTAACTTCGGCTCTCTCTGCTTTTATTTTGTCACATCCGGCCCTTGGCCAAATGCTCCCAACACTTAGGTATTAATTCCCTGATCGCAAGAGGGCCGCCATAATTCTGCCTGCCATGCGAGAGGCCTTATGAGGCGGGATGAGAGGAGAGGACGTGTTTTATGGCCAGTAATACTGTTGGAGTCGGAGATCTATACGTGCTACTCAGGAATTTAAAGCTTTTTTCAGCGCTGATGGATTATCTCACCACCTCCGCGTTAAATCCTTTGCCACTTAAAATGAAATACTGGCTCTCGCCGGAAATTTGCTTTTGTTAGCTTTTAAAACTCTTATCTCTCCCTGTCACCACCCTATCAAGAGCCCTGGTTGGAAAATCTGACTTCCAGAGCTAACGCAGTGCCCCTCCCTGATCGCCAGGCTCCGCAGCTTTGTAGACTGGATGATGACTCCAAACTTGTTTGGGTTTCTGGAATCATTAGGCATTCTTTAATGAATGTGCATGCCGGGGCCTCCTCTGTTTTCCTGCTTGACCATCCCTTGGATACTGTCATTATTTAAAGAGTTCAGGGCGATGCATCTCACATTCTAATTTCAGCCTGAGGGGGAGAAGGGTGTGTCTGCTCCTTTTAAAACTCTGACCCAGAAGATGCACGCATTGTTTTCCACAGGAGCCCGAATTTAGTCACAACACCACATAGAGTTGCAAGGGAGGCAGGAAGTGCAGTGTTGACTCTGCACGGGGGGCCAAAATTGGGGGTTTTTTCATGAGAAAAAGGTTAAGGAGGCACGTATGTTGTGGCAACGAGCAGCCTACACAACTATGTGCCAGGATCCAGAGCGTAGCTGAATGAAATAAACCACGATTCCTATTGTTTTGTTAATGTCATTCTTACCTGATCCTGGAAGGGTATTCTCTGATTTTAAACAGCTAGGAAACCCTCCTCAAATCACCCACCAAGAGCAAAGATCGCTTACATCTGGTATGTATGTACCAAAGTGCATTTCATTGCATAGGAAGTTCCCATATGAAATTCACTTTGGTATATATACACATATACATACCGAGAAAGCTACTAATTTCTAGACTGTTTCTTTCCGACATGGCCAGGGGGTGGCAGAGATTAAAGAGTTTTCCAGATCATGGTTAATACAAGTCAGGAAGCTTCTACATGAATTAGTAGGATACAAAATTTCAGAACAACCCTTTCCGCTTTACTTTCCTACGCTTTCAACAGCAGCCCTCTGCCATTCAAGAAATGATAGCATCTAGGGAGCCAGCGGAGGACTATCCAACCTCATGATTAGGAACGCTTTATCAAGCCGGGGAATTGCAAGAATGCATAAAACCAAACAGGGCAGATGGTACATAAGAGAAGAAATGCGCCAGATGTGTGCTCCTGGAACTTATATTTAGATATAAGACTCTTGCATCAATTTTCCCATCTTAAAAAGAGACCCCCCCACACACACCAAATCCCTCTCTTGTCAATGTTTCTTTGCTCCTATACAATAGTCCTTTTCTCCTCTGAGCATAAATGCAGAATTTAATTTCTGTGCCAAATTCAAATTTATTTCTATTATTTAGTAATATCCACGGGATGAAAAAAAAAAGATATTTTTAAAGACTATTTAACATCCTGTAAGTGTGGAAATAAATGACTACATGGGAATTACTTCTTGGACAAATACAGGGAACCGCATTTAAAATTTCTAAAAAGTAACTTCTTTGCTTAATCTTGTTGTAGTTTATCAGATTAATCATTTCGATAGGCTGCTGGTTTCTTAAAAGGAGACAATCAAATAATTTTCGGCTTAGGGTTGGATCCACAGTTCAGCTTTGCAATTAGTTATCCAGGAGCAGGACTTTCAAACATGAACAAGAATGTAGTTGCATTGAGAATGTTACTGTTAGGGTTATCAACGGGTGTAGAAGTATGTCCTTCACTGACTTTTCAAAATATGTGTATTTGGGAATATCAGCCATAATATATGTGCAACGGGCTGTGTCAATGCCATCATGGTCTGCAGAACAGGAGAAAATTCAGTGTGAATGCCCTTGCTGGTCGGTCCCGTGACCACAAGAGGGTGACTCACTTAAGCCGCATCGTGGCTTGGGGGTGTTTGGATCAGGGGGCAAAGGCAGGGGAGTCTTGCTGGCCCCGGAGGATCTGGGGGAGGCAGGTTCATGCGGGGGTTCTAGAAGCCGCGAGGGCTCAGCCAGGCCACTGCGGGGATCTGCTGAGACAGGGGTGCGGATGGGGGTGGCTGTGCGCAGGGTCGTGGGGTGTTGGCTCATACACCCACCTGGAAAATTTCAGCTGCTCAAACACGTCCTAACTTATGGGGATGGGGAGATGCTCATTCCTGCTGTGTATAGCTGTGTAGACAGAGCCAGTGCGTGGTGTTCAGGTTTTTAAAAAAATTTTATAATGTTTATTAATTTTTGAGAGATAGGGAGAGACAGAGGTGGGCAGGGCGGAGGTGGGGGGGCAGAGAGAGAGGGAGACACAGCATCTGAAACAGGCTCCAGCCTCTGAGCTGTCAGCACAGAGCCCGACGTGGGGCTCGAAACCACGAACTGCGAGATCATCACCTGAGCTGAAGTTGGACGCTCAACCAACTGAGCCACCCAGGCACCGCCCCCCCCTTTTTTTTTTTAATTTTGAAATGATTTCTGCAAACACCAGCTCAGGTCCCTCCATATCTCTGCAAGAGGAGGAGTTACCCGATGGTGGGACACCTCCTCTCCTTTCGTAATCACCCTGCATTTTCCGCTCACCCAAGTTCCCGTGAACTTGCTCCATTAGCTGCTGTCTGCCTCATCCCACACCACTTAGAAACTTAGAAATTTCATGTCCATTTTTCAAGAAGAATTCTGATGATGATGATAGCTCAGGGCCCGGCAGGAGAAAATTGCACAATCCCGCAATGTGAAATCATAATCCGTCCTTGCTCATAATTTTCCCCAAGTGATCTATTTAGATATACATTTTTCCCCCTTAGGGAAAAAAAAAAAAAAAAGGAATGCATTCGTTATTTTGCTTATTGGTTTTCTGGTGGGTCGTGCTTACGTTTCTGACTAAAACTTTCTCTGATGGAGACAACGAAGGAGACGGAGGCAGGAAAGCGAGTGGCATAAATGTTGGTGCATCACCGTTCTGTGGAAAAGCTGCCAGAAAGGAAGAAGAGTGACGACATCGGGTCAAGCTCAGCTGGTGGACATTGCAGCCACCTGCCTACCCGTCTGTAGAGGAAGTGATTTGGTGAAACCGTTTCTTTGAAAAAAAAAAAAAAAACCAATGTGGAAACTACGGCTGTTTGAGCTTTATAACCAATGTCCCTTACCTCCAAACTGGGCCAGCCAGGGTCACTGTGTCAGGGCGAGTGGTCGGCTGGAAGTAGTCACTTTTCAGGGTCCAAAGGTGTCCCACTGAGACCATCGGAAACAGCAACGCTTGCCCAGATGTGGACGACCCACTGTGCTAATGGATTATTGATTTCCATGTCGCCTTGGCCTGTGACTAATGACAGCACGTCTTGTAAAGCGGAAGCTGGGCGGGGCAGACCCACAGGAATCCAATGGTTGAAAACGGCCTTGGGGGGCGGGAGGGGGGGCGAGAGTCAGCTTATGGGTGACAGGGGTCGTGGCCAGCCCAGAGTCGGTCTGCGGAATTCGCAGTTGTCACATCATCGGTGGGGAAACAGAGAAACCACCTCTGATTTTTTCTGTATTGGTGATATCATTCCCAAAAATGTCGGTTTCAAACGCCCTGAGTTTAGTAACTGAGGGCACCCGTTGGGAAAATTCACTGACATATAAATATCTTTTCCCCTGGCTGGTAGGACTTTATTGATTTTCCTTTTCTTTTCTAATTTGCACTTTCTAGGCAGTTTTTTTTTTTTTTCCTAAATCAATGCATATTGTTGTATTAAATATTTTGTTTGCTTTCGTTTTTTGTTCGTTCATTCATTTTGAGGGAGAGACAGAGGGAGAGAGAGGACCCCAGGCAGGCTCCGTGCTGTCAGTGCAGAGCCGGATGTGTGGTTCCAACTCACGAACCCTGAGATCAAGATCTGAGCCAAAATCAAGAGTCGGTCGCTTAATGGACTGAGACACCCAAGTGCCCTGATATGTTAAATATATGTAAAATAAAACAAGCAAACGTGGTTTTCGAAGGAAGGACGGGGGGTCCCCAATTTGCAAGGGGGTCACAGGCCTGTCTCTACGCACTGATGTGTTCAGACGTCTAACTTCTTGCTTATTGGACGGGAGGCTGGTGGAAGGAGCAGTGGTGTCCCTGACTGTGGCTTCTTCTCGTCAACGTCTACGCCCCTCACACCAGCTTGTGCCTCCCCTGACCTCACATGTTCTTTTGTTCCCTGAACAGTCTCAGACTCATGGAGCATTGCTGACTGATCACAACTGAGGCAGAAACATCTGAATGAGTGCCCTATAATTTCCTGCGGTCTCTCTCAGAGATTCAGCTATAACCACGACCGAAATAAGTTCACGTGGGTGAGTCCCACACCGCGTCTGAGACCTCTGTGAGAAACAGCTAACATTTTTGCAGAGTGAGTGCCACCATGCTGTATGGATTTTTCACATTATGCTAAGGGTATATTTGGCTGAATTGTCAAATTTATAATTGTGGTCATCTTTGCAACTCACAACAAACCACCCCAAATCGCTTTCAATGACCGTCCGTGGGGAGATGGTTTGTCAGGGAATGATCAGATTTAACCTGGAAAACTCAACAGAAGTGATAACGAGGTTATAAATCATGTCTGTTGGGTTGTTTATGTGTCTTGAAAGGAAACGTCCTCTTTCTGCCTAAAAGTGACTCGGACATTTTTTATTTGCTCAGGGAATCTTGAAATCGTTCTGTCTACAATTCAAAACCAAAGTTCATTTGAAAAAGCCTTGGGGTTCACGGGTGGCTCAGTCAGTTAAATGTCCACCTTTGGCTCAGGTCATGATCTCACGGTTTGTGGGTTCGAGCCTCGCGTGGGGCTCTGTGCTGACAGCTCAGAGCCTGGAGCCTGCTTTGGATTCTGTGTTTCTCTCTCTCTCCGCCCGTCCCCTGCTTCCCCCAACTCTCAAAAATAAATGAACATTAAAAAGGTTTTTTTAAAGTCTTATCATTCCACTCTCCCAAATCTCTCTTTGGATGCTATCGACCAAAGGCTTGTGCCCCACAAATTCATATGTTGAAGCCCTATTTCCCAAGGGGATGGTCTGAGGAGGTGGGGTCGTTGAGGAGGGTGGAGACTCAGGAAGGGGATTAATGCCCTTGTAAAGGAGACCCCAGGGAGCTCCCTCACCCCCTCTGCCTCGTGAGGACACAGGGAGAGGAGAGCACATGTGAACCAGGAAGTGGTCTAGACAGACACCGAATTTGTGGGCACCTGACCTTGGGCTTTCAGCCTCCAGAACCGTGAGAACTAAGTCTGTGTTGTTTGTAAGCCCCTTGATCTATGCCGTTCTGTCAGAACAATCCAGACAAGCTAAGACAGGTGCTAATGGATGGATGTGGCGGTAAGGTTGATCACATTTAATGTGGACAAAAAGCTCAAGTTTTTTGGGGTGAGATGTGCCCAGAAAGGGAGCTCCTATGAAATGCAGGCTTAGATTAAGAAAGCAGCTAATTTCCACCTGCACTGTTTATCTCTGAGGGCAAAGAGTGACTTCGGGTAATTTTTTTTTTACCTTAATTAGTGCTCATTAATAAGCCCTTTTGATAGTTAGCTCTCCCACACAACCCTTCTTTCTCTCTCCACACCCTGTCGGGAACTTACCCGTGTTTAAAATTACCCAAAACTATTATCTCCTGTGGCCAACACCCAGCAGGCATTCTGGTCTTCTCCCACTTGACCAAACCTGACGATGTTAGGCTAACCACGTTCCCAACCCAGGGGATCAGTCATGACTAGTCTAATACGGTTACTATAATCCTGTTGCCCTCCCAGAGATTGGCCTTGGGTCGCATGGGACTCGTTTCTGGACAATGGCACGTACGAAGTCAGACCTGGTGAGCTCTGGGGAAGAATGCTCTTCCTGATTAAAAAAAAAAAAAAAGATATACAAGGAAATCTTTTTCATCCATCTGATATTCTGTACTGCTTGGTGTGAGGTCTGTGAGAATGTGACGGCTGGCTCTCAGGCAACCCTTTTGGGACGGTGAGGTATCATGCATGAGGGGGAAGACAGAAAGTTGACTATATTAGAAAGAAAGAACAGGAGAAGCCTATGTTCCTGATAACACCTTATAGCCGCCACGAACCCTGTGATAGCCACTGCTGGACATTTCATTACATCATGACATCGGTGATGAATGCCTTTGTATTGTGAGCCACTCTAATTAGATTTCTGTCCTTTACAGCCAGACTTTTATTTTCCAGTCTATTAATAAATTGATTGCATTGACTAACCTTCAAAAGTTAAGACAACTTTGCATTCCTGAAATAAACATCAGTTGATGATGATGAATTATCATGTATGCATATTGTTGGATTAGATTTGCTAAATTCGGTTAGAGCTCTTCATCTCTTTTCATGAAAACTCTTAGTTTATAGCTCTTGTTTTTATGCTGTGCATGGCAGGTTTTGGTATCAGGATACCGCCTCCCTTGTACCATGAGTTGCAAAGGAAATCTTCTCTTCAATCTTCTAGAAGAGGTCAAATAGAATGGCTATCATTTCTTTTTTTTTTTTAATATTTGATAGAACTCGCCGGAATTCTGAGCCTGGACTTGACTTGTGGGAAGGTCTCCAGTATGTATCCAGTTTCTTCATTAAACAAAGGGAGAGTAAGTGCCTCTGATTTTGTCTGACGGTGCTTTGGTAGTTGGTGTTTCCAGGAACTAATTTCAACTAAGTTGTTGAACATACAGGCTTGTGGGTCTCTGTCACACTTCCTTCTTATCCCCTGGCTTTGTGGAACCTGCTGTGAACTCAGCTCTCTTCTCGCTCACACAGGAAACGTGTGTCTTCCCTCGTTTTTCTTCCACATCCGACTAAGGACTTTCCATTTTCTTTATCTTCCCAAAGAGCCAGCTTTTGTTTCATTGATTTCTTCCTCTGTTTGCTTTTCTTTCACGAGTCTACGGCTTCCTATTCTGATCTTTGTTATTTATTCTCTTCTGCTTGCTTTGGGTTCCATTTTATCCCGCCTCCTCTTTTTTTATCTGTGTGTTTTTTAAGGCGAAAGCTGAGCTCGTTAATTTACGAACTTTCTTCTTGTCTTTTTTTTTTAAATTTTTTTAATGTTTTTTACTTTATTTTTGAAGGAGAGAGAGAGACACAGCATGAGCGGGGGAGGGGCACAGAGAGAGGGAGACACAGAATCTGAAACAGGCTCCAGGCTCTGAGCTGTCAGCACAGAGCCCGACGTGGGGCTCGAACCCACGAACCGTGAGATCATGACCCGAGCTGAAGTCGGACGCTCGCCACCCAGGCACCCCGACTTTCCTCTTTTCTAATACAGGCAGCATCACAACAGACGTTTCCCGAATTTACGATCTTCACAATGTCAAACGGATTTCAACATCTCACTTTTCATTTCTATTCAGCTGAAAATTCTTTCTACTTTCGGTTTGAGCTATTATTTAGAATCGTGGCATGCAATTTCCAAGTATCGGGGAATTTTTCATAGACCTTTCTAGATCTTGTTGATTTCTAATTCAGTGCCATTTTGCTCAGAGAATATAATTCGTATAATTTCAATCCTTTTAAATTACTTGAAATTTTCCCTATGACCCTGAGGATGGTCTATATTGGTAAATGTTCAGTGAGTCCGTGAAAAGAACATGTTTTTGGGACACCTGGGTGGCTCAGTCGGTTAAGCATCCAACTTCAGCTCAGTTCATGATCTCATGGTTTGTGAGTTCAAGCCCCGCATTGGGCTCTGTGCTGATAGCTCAGAGCCTGGAGTCTGCTTTGGATTCTGTGTCTCCCTCTCTCTGCCCCTCTCCTGCTTATGCTTTCTCTCTCTTTCTCTCTCTCTCTCTCTCTCTCAAAAATAAACATTAACAAAATTTAAAAAAGAAAAGAAAAGACAAGAATCTGTTTACTACTTGTGTCTGTCATCAGAAGAGAGTTACCGAAGCTTCTCTGTGTCTCTTTCTCTCTCTCTTTTCCTTTTCTCTCTGACTCCATTTCACAGATAGCTCTAGACGACACCAAAAAGACCAGAGTTCTGTACTACGGTTTTGCAGCAGGAGCAAACCCACAATGGTGTCTTGCAGTAAAAGTGCAGACTCCTTAGCCTCCCACGTCCCCAGACTCACTGCTGTTCCATAAACCCTTCCGGATGTTCCAAGGTGTCTCCTTTATCCTAATTTTCTTTCTAATTTACCATAATGTAGAGTCAAAATAAAGACTCCATTATTTATCATTACATTCCTGAGCACTTTTGTTTCTTGTTCTTAATTATGAAAACTAATGAGTAGGACATTTTATAGTCCCCTAAGCATATACAATTATTTAATTTGATTTTTACTTATGAGGTCTAGAATTATTCTCTTCATGGTTAATTGTCCACAGTACCAAAAAAAAAAAAAAAAAGTTTCCCACATCATTACTAAGTTACAAAAATCTCATTTATTAGTAATCATTTATATTAATGATAATTACCAAATTGAATATGCCAGCTCTAACCAGTTTTATGTCAGGCTTTAGTAAGTCCACAGCTTCCCAGAACCAGGGACACGGTAGAGATACATCGAGTGAACTAAATCTTATCTACTCTCCCTCACTGACGTTGGTTCTTAGGAACCTTCTTTTAGGCTCTGCACGCTGAGATTTGTAAATATTATATGGTTGTAAGGAGAGGGCTGTCAACGAATGGTGTGACCTTGCACCAGCTCGTGCCGTCCCTCCGAAACGTCTCACCCCTTGTGCTGTGCCCAGTGGAAACTACCACTTTGGGAATCCTGTATCACATATACCGATATTTAGAGTGGGTACACCTTCCTGTTGTCAAAGGACCCAGATTTGTGGTTTTCCCAACTTCCTGTGACCACTTCTATCCTTGACGAAAGAACGTAACGTCAAAGTCAAGGGTGTCCCTGTCCCACAATTCTGGTGGAGTCGGGACTTGATGGAGAGCAGAGTCGTGCCCAAAGCACCGGTGTCTTCTCTGCACGGTCAGAATGCTGGCCTTCCCAACAGTGTTACAAAGAGCGTGGTGAGTCATTCCTTTGTTTCTGTCTGTTCTTTCTCCAAGAATATTCGCATTCAACCCTCAGATTGGGGGGGGGGGAAAAAAGCGCCTTTCTAAGAACCAGACATCAGCAGGGGCGCCTGGATGGCTCAGTCGGTTAAGTGTCTGACTTCGGTTCACGTCATGATCTCACGTTTTGTGAGTTCGAGCCCCGCGTCGGGCTCTGTGCTGACAGCTCGGAGCCTGGAGCCTGCTTCGGATTCTGTGTCTCTCCCTCTCTCTCTGCCCCTCCTCTGGTCGTGTTCTGTCTCTCTCTGTCTCAAAAACCAACCAAATATTTAAAAAATTAAAAAAAAAAAAAAAAGAGAATTCCTAAATACATAAAGACAAAAAAGATGAACACTTTCCACAAAAGTTCTGGCTCTCCCAAATTCAAATGGCCCCTGGTATGGGGTGGGCAGTCCACATGATGGCAGGTGCAGGCTGGATTAATACTGACTTTTCCATGTACTCCCCCTCCTTACAGGTTCCCCCTCTACTGAGCCAGGCCCTGTATCTCCTGTTGTCAGGTTTGATCTCCAGTGAGATCCCAGGTACCCCTGAGACAGGGAGGAGGTGGTCGGGGGTCTGGGTTTCCTCTCTGATTCTCTCTCTGTGGCCGCATTGACCTGACCGTGATGTAGAAGAGAGCTGCCTGGCCCGCCGGACTTACAGGAGAGCTAAAACCTCACTGTTTGGGGCCACGAAGACTCCAGAATTTACCACTTGCAGCAAGTGACATTAATTACTCCAGTAAAGAGGGCCTCTTCCCCACGACTTTTCACAAGCCCGTTGTCTTAGGCCGTCTGGGCTATCATCACAAAGTGCCATAAAGCAGGCAGCTAATAAACAAGAGAAATTTATTGCCTGTGTTTCTGGAGGTCGGAAAGTCCAAGAGCAAGGTGCCGGCAGTCTGGTGGGGGCCCCTTCCTCATTGATGGTTGTTTTCTTGCTGTCTCCTCACGAGGCAAGGGGGCTTTCTCAGGACCTCCACCTGCCCCCCGCATGATCTAATTGCTCCCCAAAGGCCCCATCTCCCAAGGTCCCTTGAAGGGCTAGGAATTTGAGGGCCACATGAATTTGGGAGGGAGACAGATGCATCCAGGCTAGAGCGCTCCTGGTAGCCAGTGTAGACGTGATAACCTCCAGTGGGGGCTGGGATAGGAGTTCCCATCCAGCAGCCAGCCGTGTCCAGGAGAGAGGAGGAAAGCCCCCAGTCCCTGGAGTAGCAGCCCATTGTCAGAACAGCGGATCTCCCAGCTCCGAGGGCCCAGCACTCCTGGGGAAGGGATGGGGAATCACGTCGGCCCGGGAGAGGCAGATTTAATTAATCATTACTCATAAGTACGATAAAATAGCAGAGACTTCAGAACGGCTGTCTTCTGATTCTCTCATTTCAGACATATATCCAGTGGCTTGCAAACTGACAGGGACTGTCCCAATCACGGAATGGTCAGTGTTAATGAGACAAAAGTCCTGTTCCCTGAGGGCCTTGTAGCGTGAGGGGCTGAGCAACGGTGACTACCCGAGAAGTGCTAGGAGGGGACCACGCGGGCGGAGGGGGGCTGCCTAGGTGCCGGGGACACGGTGTAGAAACAGCCAGCACAGCAGAGGGGCACAGATCAGCTTCCAGGAGATCACCACACCAGTACGTCTGACCAGAGGGCAATTTGAGGTTAAAGGAAGCAGATGTAACACTGGTAATCCACAAAAGCACAGCATATAGAAGAATTTTAATAGAATTCAACAAAACCACCCTCTTCCCCACCCCAGCCACTTTCTGCCCTACAGATCAACACCTAGGAACGTCTCTTAAATCCTGTACTTCCTGGCAGTTGGTGCCAATGCCCACGTTTCTGTCCCTTTTAAACAACACGGACTCTCCTGGGAAAGACTCTCGGGACAAGCTACTGGCATAGCAATCCCAGAAAGAGACAGGCAGCATCTGGAATCCCTGCACCCCCCAGCGTGATGATTCCAGCAGCCGTGAACATTTGTGGAACGCACAGATACGAACTGTAGCCACCGTGGCCTAGAAAACCCAGCCAGGGTTTTCAGAGCACGTTTCATAGGAAACGAGACGAGAGAAAGAAACACTCCAAGGCCACCTCTTTGTCTTAATGGAAGGGTAATTTCATGATACTGTCTTCAGCGGTGGTATTAACATTTCACAAAAGGACGGTGTGGATCGCGCTGACTCTTTAATACCAAATACAGGTAACCAGAGGCAAAACGGGCACATACGATTATTTCTTAGAGGGGCCTCCCTCTTTTTCTCTCTGTCTTCCATTTAACAGTCACGACCATGTTAAGGAACACAAGGCTCTTGTGGAGAGAAAAAGAAATCTGCCTGTTTTCTTGGTCATAGGACATTTAGCGAGTTGGGTGTGATCAGAAGGTCTAGGGTTAAGAGAAAAAAATGAAAACCAAATAATTTCTTAAAAGTTTATTGTTTATTTTGAGAGAGACAGGGAGCGAGTATGAGTTAGGGAGAGACAGAGAGAGACGGAGGGAGAGAGAATTCTAAGCAGGCTCTGAGCTGTCAGCGCAAGCCCGACCCAGGGCTCGATCCCAGGAACCATGAGATCATAACCTGAGCCAAAACCAAGAGTTGGACATTCAACTGATGAGGCATCCAGGTGCCCCCCAAATCCAATAAGTTTTGAAAATAAGGAAAAAAGTGTTTAGTGATTAAAGTACAGGCGTTTTCCTGGTCTGTGCAAAGAGGAGCGTCTACACCTGTTACCTGCCCAGAACTCTAGCCTGTGACTAGAGCGGGGCCACTAGCCAGAAATTCCATTCTCGGTGTTCACGCCAAGCCTGGCCACCCACGGTTGGTTTTGCAAACATAGACTCAGTGCACCTACAGATTTGGCCTCTGCCCCAGAAAACACACACACACACACACACACACACACACACACACACACAATGTTTTTCTCTTTTTATATTTTATTTGCTCTTATATTCTTTGTTTTAAAACAGTAGAGCTTTTTTTTTTACATTTTTTTCAGTTTATTTATTTATTTTGAGCGAGACAGAGAGAGTGTGAGCAGGGGAGAGGCAGAGAGAGAGGGAGAATGTCAAGCAGGCTCTCCACTGTCAGTGCAGAGCCTGATGCCGGGCTTGAACTCACGCAACTGTGAGATCAGCACCTGAACCGAAACCAAGAGTCAGACAACCAACTGAGCCACCCCGGCGCCCTTTTTTGCTCCCTTATACCAATCTTTGGGTTCAGAAAAGGGAAGCTGGTTTTAATCACCTCTGTTCATAAATGACTAAGATCTTACTATTACAATTTAGACAAGAAAAAAGCATTTTTAAAATGAATAATAAATTTACTTATAATGGGGGAAACATTGTGTTTTTCCCCTATCACTGTATTGCCTTTTTAAAAATCGTAAATAGGGATTCAATTTTAATTAGAGAAGAGAAGGAAGAAAATGTGTAGACCAGCAGCAAATGGCTCCTTTCTGCCGTGGGTCTCTGGAGGAACACACAGCAACTAATTCACTATTCCAGGCAGCAGACCTTTCTGCTGACTTACAGAAGCAGAAACGTGATTTGTCTGCACTGGAGCTGCTGGTGATGCTACTTCTTGCTTAGCTGCAAATAAGCTGGTGAAGGTTTTGTGCCTCACCTGGCATTTGAGAATAATTGCAGTCCTTGAAATCTAGCTTTTATTTTAGCTCTCTCGAGAGACTGTAGGGTCTTGGGTACGCAGCAGGTGTATCTGGAGGGTCAGGGGAAGGGGGTTGGGCGGGCGATGGGGAGCTGTTCTTGGTCCTGAATGCTGCTTTCTCTGTGGGTTCCACCATGAGCCCCAGTCATAGTTGGAAACGTTTTTCCTAGACTCAGATGATATTGGGATCCACTGGTAATTCCATTTTATTTCTGTTGATTGATTGGTTGATTGATTGATCATTTAGTTGGGAGCCATATGGAAGCTTTTCTTGGGTGTGATGTGAGGAATGGATCTAAGTATAGCTCTTCCTTCAAGTAACTATTCACTTACCACAACACCATTTATTATAAAGACACATTTTGCCCCCATGTTTTGACATATGATGTGAACCGTGTACTAGGTAACGATACACATTAAGTGTGTTCTGGGCTTCTGATTCCATTCATTGATCTCACTGTTCATACACCAGCTCTCATGGCTCCCTTTTTTTTAATGTTTATTTATTTTAGAGACAGAGAGACAGAGCACAAGCAGGGGAAGGGCAGAGAGAACAAGAGACAGAATCTGAAGCAGGCTCCAGGCTCTGAGCTGTCAGCACAGAGCCCCACGTGGGGCTCGAGCTCACGAACCGTGAGATCATGACCTGAGCTGAAGTCCGACACTTAACTGACTGAGCCACCCAGACGCCCCATGATGGCTCCTTTTAAAACAAACAAAGAAACAAACAAACAAACAAACAAACAGAAAAAACCACCACAAGAAAACCACCTGATATGTCTAATCCCCTCTTCAGTCTTATAGTATTTCCCTGACTATTCTTGTGTGTTGATTTTCTACATAAAATTCAGGGTCAGTTTGTCACTGCAAGAAAAATTCATAAATATTGTTACTGGGATCACATTAGACTAGAGAATTAAAATACTGCGGATGTCATGGCATCTTATCCAGAACGAGAGAGAACATATATGTTCAAGTGGCTTTGCCCTTAGGGGTGTTTTATAGTTTTCTGTATTTTGACTTTGAACATTTCTGCTTGTGTTTATCCTTAAATATGTCTCTACCTTGTTACTATTATAATCGAGATTCATGGATTCATCTATCTCCTACCTAGTTATTATATGTTTATATAAGTGTTATTGATTTTTGCATTAATTTCATGTTGCTCTCTTGCTGGGTCCTTCTAGAATTTGAGTTAATTCATCACTGTCTCACTCGGTATATGATTAGGTCCTCTGCAAAAGGAGATATTTGTAATATTTTCTTCCCTATATTTATGCCCTTGACCATTTCCATTAGTCTCACTGCCTTGACTAGTGTCTCAGGAACATTGTTAAATACAAGGGAAATGGTGGAAATTCTTGTCTTGTTCCTGATCTCAGTGGAAAACCTTCTTGGATTCCCTCATTCTGCGAATTATTGGCTTTCATGCTGAGGTATAGATTTTTGTGTGCCCCACATTTTATTTTCTTTTAATTTTAAAAACTTTTACTTATTTATTTTGAGGCAGAGAGAGAGAGAGAGAGAGAGTGCGTGCAAATGGGGGAGGGGCAGAGAGAGAGGGAGAGAGAACCCCAAGCAGGCTCTGCATGACCTGCACAGAACCCGATGCAGAGCTCGAACCCATGAACTGTGAGATCATGACCTAAGCCGAAGTTGGACGCCCAACTAACTAAGCCACTCAGGCACCCCTTTCCCGTTTTATATTAGGGTTGTATGTTGAATTGTGTCAATGTCTTGTTGAGCATCTGTGGAGATCAGCACTCTTCTGTTTGCCTCCCCACACACCACCCAGAAGAAGAGAGCAAGGCAGTCCCCTGAAGAAGAAGCTTATGGGTCAGGTGAGGTGGGAGTCTCTAGATCAGAGAGCTCCGAAGGGCAGAAGTGGCCTCCGGACCGTCTCATGCTGAGGAACTTCCTGTCAAAGTGTCATCCAAATAAAACTCGTCTGTGCCTGTGCCGTCTTGGGACCATGTTTCCTTGCTCAGCCCAGAAATCCTTCAACCCCTGCCCCCCACTCCCCATCTCTTCCCTTCTGCCTCTTTTATGCTCTTGAAATGGTTGAGAGGCTTTAAGAATTATTGAACAAGTCTCCAGATATTTCTTTGCGAATTTGCACTTTGGTCCGTTGCCTTATTTTAGAAATCGTGACTTTCGCTCAACACTTCCTGCTTCACACACGTTGGGCATCTTCTATGAAGAATGATACGTCTATGAAGCAAGGGTACTTACTTGCTGGGATTAATACCTAATCCACGGATGAGGTCTTACCCTGTGATCTCACTTAATCCTCCCCAAAGGAAATCTATTAACACGTGCTCAGGTGATAGAGGCTGAGTATGAAACAGAAAGGGGTAAACCTTGAGGCAGGCTGGAATCCTGGGGGGCACTCTACCATGTCTCGTTGACAACTAAGGATTTGACATTTATCTTTAAAAAAGGAGTGGTTTGGATGCTCTGATATCTGCTCATAGTCTTTTGTTTTCTTTCTTTCTTTGTTGTGTCTTGGGGACTTTCGTCCTCTGTGGGCAATAATTATGATGGAGAACACTTATATATATAACAAAAACCGTGAACTGCGTACTTTAGAGGCATTTCAAGAGATTTTCAAGAGCCGTTTTCTCCAGGGGTTTTCCACTTGCGTTCTGAACTTAGAAATCTGCACCTGTTCAAGCTATGACCTGTCACTGTGCAAGTGTAAGAAACGCAGTGGAGGAAAAGAAATAGGTAAAATGTGTCTGTGCCCGAAAGGACTTTTGCGCTAACAGGGAGCCAGGTGTTCATCTTAGAGGCTTTTATTCTGGTCACTTGTCTAAAGTGGCTCGATGATGCCTGTGGAGGAGTCAGTGTGGCTGGGGGCAGCAGGGAGGCAGTGAAGACGAGGATGATGGGAGGGGGGACAAGAGTGGGGCCACACCAGGAGGCCTGGTCGATTGCGTAGAGGTGTTTGAATGTTAGCGTAGCAGAAGGCAGGGAATCTGCAGAGGACTTGATGCAGGGAGGGATACTACCTGGATGTTTTAAGTAGATTGCTGGGCTGCTCTGTAGAGGGCAGGTGGTAAGCTAGATCTCGGGGAGCAGGTGGGTGTATCGATAGCCTTGGAAGACAGGTACAAGGTACAGGTACAGGTACAAGGAAGACTTGGAGATACGGCCTAAATTCGAGTCAAGTCGCGTGCTGGTTTTTAATCTCTGCCTCCCACACCCCTTCGTTGGCTGCTGACAGTGGGAAACAGCTGTGAGGGATGTGAATTTTAATCGCTCAAGTCCCAATAAGACAGACTAATCGGCGCTGTAGGAGGGAAAATTGGGTCCCCAGGTAGAAGGGACAGCAGGAGTCATGTCGGTCTCGAAGCCTGGGACATGACTGCCAGGCAAATCAGTCTCTGAGATATGAAAGAGATACCTGGAAGCTAATCTCTGGAGCTGTGCATCTGTGCTCGGTTACTAGGCTCACGACAAGACCTCAGGAGAAAAGACAGATTCATGTAGCTCAGGGAAAACGCCTGGTTCCTAGCTGCCTTTCCGCTGCCCAAATAAGGGGCGGTCTCCAAAAAGGACATTCAAAGGACCTAAAGTAAGCCCTGGTTCCACACCCCCTGCATCTTCTGTCACACACAAGTGTACGAGGGGTTCTGGAAATGGGATCGACCACGGTCGGTGGCGTTAAACCTCAGCGACACACTCTAATGCCCAGAGATATCTCGGCACGGAGGAAAGGCTCAAGAGAGAAAGCCGTGTAAGCTACTTGTGCAAATGAGCCCCAAAGATCCACACGCCTTGCCAAAAGTCTGCAACTTACAACAGTGCTCAGTCACTTAGGACTACCTGGCCCCAGCCCGCAATCTGGGTTGATTTTCTAGTGTCAGAAGGAGAGGATTGTTTCCCTTTGAACGTGAGCCCCTTGGACGGTGGCTTTCAGCGAGTAAAGTCTACACATGACAGTCAAGCTAGGCTATTGACATGTGGCTGGCATTGCACATTTCCGTCTTCTCTCCACGTTCTCTGCAAACATTCCTCTATACGTGGCGGGCCCTGGCTTTAGAGTTTTGCAAGCTGTTAGCAGAACGTGGAATTCTAACAGGCGCACAGATGGTCATCTTGGGACTGAAGGTATTAGAGTAATTGGGTCTTGCATTGTTCATGGGGGACATGGGCATTTACTCATGCAGGGTACGTCTGTGGGTTGTTGGCAAATTTGCATCTGGAAATGGAGAGTTAGAACAAAGCATGGGTGGGCAATGCTTTGTTGGGATGGGCAATCTCCTTCATCCCTCCTGGGGAATCATCCACGGGAGCCATTCAGATGTCTGACGTGAGAACACACTGAGATCTCGTTGCATGGAGGTCTTGAATCGGGTGAGCTCCGAGAAGATCCTGAAGGAGAAGCGAGTGCTCCCACTTGGTGCTAAGCCAAGGGGTCTCCCCCTGAGCAAAAACCAAGTGAGTGGGGACCTGGAGATATATCTGAAAATAAAGTGAGAGTTTGGAATCTGATTCAGAAAAAACAGCCCGTTTAGACAAATTAACAGGTTTTAGTTGTATCTGCCGAGTGTTGTGACCCTATGAATAGGTAAGATTTTCCCTGTTTACACTGGGATCACTTAGTAATAAAGCAGTAGCTGATGCTGCACAATTTAGACTGTTTCCTTTTTTTAATTTTCTTTTATTTCAGAGAGGGAGAGGGCACAAGCAGGGGAGGGTGCAGAGGTAGAAAGCGAGAGACAGAGACAGAGACAGAGAATCTTAAGCAAGTTCCATGCTCAGCATGGAGCCCGACACGGGGCTCAATCCCACGACCCTGGGATCATGACCTGAGCCGAAATCAAGAGTCGGACACTCAACTGACCGAGTCACCCAGGCACCCTGGTGCAGACTATTTTCATACAACATTCTCTCCTTTTCTGCTCCAACTTAGCCGATCTTCAATTTCTTCAAAGACCTGAAATGCCATGATCTCCCAAATTAGGAGAAGGCTTTCCCCTTTTTAAATTCCTGTTTCATTGTGTTCAGTAGAGCCTTCAAAAGTGAAATGCTTTTTTCTGACTCACCCCCAACCACCTCCTGCCGCCCGACACCTTCCCCACCACCTTCTTCCTCCTGGAAGCCCCGAACGGGGAACAAGTGTTCTCGTGTCACCCAATCCCTTCTGCTACCGAGCACCATCATTTCAGAACCACACGGCTTACACCCCATTGCTCTCATTTAGGTCTTAGAATAACCCAGTAATCGTTGCTGATATTGTTTCTATTTCACCGATGTGCGACCCGGGGCCGAGAGAAGTCAGGACCATGCTCACGGTCGTTCTTACGGGTTGTAAAGATCCATCAAAGTCCTAACCCTTAGTACCTGTGAATGTCACCTTCTTTGGAAAAGGTCCTTGTAGGTGTAATTGGGTTCAGATGAGGTAATGAAGGTAGGACTTAATCTAATATGACTAGTGTCCTTATAAGAAGAGGGAATTTGGGGGCCCCTGGGTGGCTCAGTCGGTTAAGCGTCCAACTCTTGCTTTTGGCTCAGGTCATGATCTCACAGTTTGTGAGTTTGAGCCCCACGTTGGGCTCTGTGCTGAGAGCATGGATCCTGCTTGGGATTCTCTGTCTCTCTCCCTCTCTCTCCATTCCTCCTCTGCTCTCTCTCTCTCTCGAAATAAATAAATAAACTTAAAAAAAAGAAGAGGGAATTTGGACACGGGTCAGAGATGCACAGATAGAAGACAATGTGGAGACCCACTGAGGGAAGATGGACCCATGATGACAAAGGCAGAGACAGTAGTAATGCGGTCACAAGCCAAGGAATTCCCAGGGCCCCCCGAAACCAAAGAGGCAGGGCAGGACCTTCCCCCGGAGCCTTCGGAAGGAACATAGATCTGCTCGCAGACTTCCAGCCTCTCGATCTGTGAGAGAATACATTTTTGCTGTCTGAAGTCCTCTGGCATTTGGGGGACACCTCGGTGGTTCATTCAGTTGAGCGTCTAAATCTTGATATCAGCCCAGGTCATGATCTCACGGTCCATGAGTCTGAACCCCTGCATCAGGCTCTGCGCTGACAGCATGGAGCCTTCTTGGGATTCTCTCTCTTCCTCTCTCTCTGCCCCTCCCTTGCTCTCTCTCTGAGAATAAATAAACATTAAAAAAAAAATAAAGTCCCCTGGTGTTTGAAATTTTGGTACAGCAGCTTAGGGAATTAATCTAGTCATAAAACTAGTAAGTGATGGGGCAGTAAATGACACACAGATCTCCCTGACCCCGCAGCCTGTGCGTCATTCCCTGAGCCTTCCTGTTGAAGACCCTCCCATCAAGACTGCCCACACGCCTTCACTTTGACAGCTGGGTGTGGGGCTCTCAAGACAAGTAACTTGTCTGAGAGACTGGTTGAGAAAAGAGTAACAGATCCGGAAAACACTGATTGAACAACACATCCGTTCTGTCAATACCTACATAGAATTTTTGCAAGTAAATCAAAGTAACTTTGCAATTTTCAGCGACCGGCGATCTTTTGGCCTATGCCAAGAGAAATCAGTCTAAATAAAGCGTTTCCTTAAACCAAGAACTGTTCCAAAAGCCCTTGGTAAGGCCTTCGTTACACACTAATTCATGCCCCTTCGAGGATTCGGAAGTCACTGCGTATGGAGTTGGCTGTGGTGCGTGGCCATCGTAAATGGGTGTTTGTTGTGACTCAGTGCGTGTTCCTTGACTGGATACGTTGGTCTTTCCAGTAAAACAAGCAGCTGTGAAGAACATGAATCGTATCTTATTTTATATTCTAGCATGCAGCTTGTATGCAACCCTCTCGGAAGCTATTTTTTTTCCCAGCAGCTGTACCGTGGTGTTCCCAAGATCCGTGTTACGTGCCCAGGGACTAATCAGTGCTTAATAAGGATTTGTTGTGTGAATTACCGTCAGTTCTTCTTTTTAAGTGATCTACACAATAAAGCAAGACTCAAACACATACCAGTTGTAATCCTTATGCTGAGTTCTATTTCTTGATTAAATTCCATTGTTTCCTTCCAGTATCAGATTCTTTTCTGTGATATGGATTTCCTCTGTCATCTTTTGCAATGAAGTCTACTAATGAATCCCTCCAAGCTTTTGTCCATCTGCGAATGTCCTCATTTCCCCTTCAGTTAAAAAAAAAAAAACACATTTCGGGATATAAAATTGTAACTTGACAAAGGGGACCCCACTGCCTTCTCTTGTGCAGCGTTGTTAACAAGGATTATGTTGGAATTCTTAGAGGTCTTGCTTCTATGTAACGTTTCTTTTTATGCAGGCTCTTTTTAAGATATTTCTCTGTGTCACTAATTGTGGGCAACTGGATTATGATACTCTTTTGTGCTGTGTTAGTCATGCTGCCTGTGCGTGGGTCTTATGAGCTTATTCGGTTTGTGAGCTTATACTCTCAGTACGTTATTTATGAAGATATTTTTGCTCCTGGCCGTGAGTTTTGGGAACCCCACTTCAACCTTCATGGGGCTACACCTAGTACATATGATGAACCTTTGTTCTGGTTTTGCTGTTGTGTCTGTGTTTGCAGGTGCCTTCCCCCCAGCCCCCGCCCCGCTTCTCTGGGGTTGACTTTGGCCAATGTGGGTATCAGGGCAAATTGGGTATCAGGGAGTCTCTTCTGCAATGTCAAATCTGCCATTCACTTCGGGGACACGTTTGTTTCGTCCACTCCTGGTAGCCACTGCCACTGATATAATTTGTGAGTCCTCGTTCCTCTTTCTCTCCCTGCCATGTCACGTCCTCAGCCTTTCGCCTCGAGTTTTGGACACTCGGAATAATTTTTAATGCCTTTCTTGTCTGAGCCTCACGCCTCAGTCCGTTCCAAGTCCGCTTGGATAATTGACGTGCGACACTGTGTGTCACGCATGCCTGCTTCTTTGCGTGACCGCTAATTAAAAAAAATTTTTTTAATATTTATTTATTTTTGAGAGACAGAGAGACAAAGCTTGAGTGTGGAAGGGGCAGAGGGAGAGAGAGGGAGACACAGAATCCAAAGCAGGTTCCAGGCTCTGAGCTGTTAGCACAGTGGTGGTGGGGGTGGGGAGGTGTGTTTATCCTTGACCTCAACCTGTTCCTGAATGCACGTGCAGCTCAGTTTTCTGCTGAGCCCCTGAAGGGACCTTCCCACACATCTCCAGGGGTCTCTCTGTGCCCCGCTTCTCTCTGGCTCTCTGTCACACACACACCCCCACCCCCACCTGGGACTCTATGTTCTGTCTCCTTAACTGAGGCAGTCTCATGGACTCTCCTGAGCTCCCCATCCGGGTCCTAGGCAGTGCCCAGGGGTGATTTCAAGGCTTGTGTCTTTAGTTTTCCTTCTCTCAAGAATCACTACCCTTTTTGCATACCCCTAATATATTTCATTTTGTTTTATTTTATTAAGTTTATTTATTTTGAGAGAGAGAGAGAGAAAGAGAGACAGAATAGGGGAGAGGCAGGGAGAGAGGGAGAGAGAATCCCAAGCAGGCTCCACACCGTCAGCACAGAGCCCGACGAGGGGCTCGAACTCACGAACCGTGAGATCATGAACTGAGCCGAAACCAAGAGTCGGATGCCTCCCGGACTGAGCCACCGAGGTCCCCCTACACTTGACGGATTTTGCACTGCTTCGTGTATTTGTTTGATCATTTTAATTACTTTTTCATGCAAACCACTCTCTATTACTTCCCCCAGAGGAAGGTCCCACCTGCATTTGATTTGTAAAAAATAAAAGGAAGTAACAACTCGCTGTAGAACACACGCACACACACACACACTTCTTTCTCTATGTTCCTAGCTGACGTCTCCTTCCTCCCGGCAGGTGCATACAGCTTACTGTTTTCTGGATGTTCGTCGATCGTGCTTAGCATGATACGTGGCATCAGGGTGCACAGATGAAACTTGCATTTTCTTTGAAAAGTCTTTAACATTCCTTCTGTATGTTTAACACCGGGGGTTAAAAGGACTAGCCAGGCAAAATAAGCAGGGTGAGTAAAATACGTAAATGCATTTTTAACACATCGCGTGAAACTGTTGGTTCTAGCAGCAAGGGACCTGGGTTTCCAAGTGGGAGTGCCCTCTTGTAAGGAAGGCACCTGGCTTCCTCTGCTTCCTCCGCACGGCGCTCGTAACAGCTGTAATGATCACACCGTCTCTTGTTTTCCTTCACTGCTGAGTTTCCTAAGGGCAGGAATTGGGTTTCTCTAATTTATCTCTGTAACCTTATTGGCCAGGTCAGTGTGGAGACCATAAAAAAGCCTCGACCTTATTTACTGAATGGATAATAAGTGAATAAATTCATGTGGACTCCAGTCAGACAAGTAGTTTCCTACATGACCTCCTTATTGATTTATAAAAAAACAAAGCAGAATCCTGGGACACCTGGATGCTCAGTCAGTTAAGCATCCAACTTCGGCTCAGGTGACGATCTCACAGTTCATGAGTTCGAGTCCCGCATCGGGCTCTGTGCTGATGGCTCAGAGCGTGGAGCCTGCTTCGGATTCTGTGTCTCCCTCTCTCTCTGCCCCTCCCCCACTTGTGCTCTGTCTCTCTCAAAAATAAACATTTAAAAAATTTTAAAAACCCCAGAATCCTAAAAAAAAAAAACCAATTAGTCCTAAATAAATCTTTGTATGCCCCCAAAAAGAATAAAAATGAGTTCTAGTACAGCTTGTTAATAAAGACAAAAAAGTGCCAAATTGGGGAAAATTACAAAGGGCGGCTGTGATCGTAGGAAGAAATTCACAGGTAACAGGGTTAGATGTTCAGAATTAGACAAGACAGAACGCCTGGAACAGCATTTTTGGAATTTAGCTACAAGGAAAACTGCATCCACTTCGCCTAGAGGTGAATAATTGTTTCTTGTAAGATCTGTGTCTATAACTCATCTTTAAAGCAATCGATTGACCTGGATGGTTTCTATTTTAAACAAGACTTCTTCCTCTCCCTTTAAAACAAAAGGAAACTCAGAAGTCTGTTCTCATCTCACGGAAATGCATTTGGTAGCTTGGCAAGGGTATAAATATCGTAACAGTAAGTGTGACCTTAGACTCATGTACCCCCCGCCTCTGAGCTACAAGGGGTGGCCCATTTGGGAAGTGAATGTTATAGAGAGAGACAGGGTTTTGTACATTTTCCCAGCACTTCCCTGAGTGAATTTAATTTGTGTTCAGTCTCCCTGCTAAGCTAGAAAAGCGATTTCTTCAAATGAGCTTATGTTATTTAAATTACAATTCCTATTCCCTAATAAAACCTGTGTATTCTCTTGCGTTCCTACTTCTTTTGTCATTTATTTGTAACCATGGTTAAGATGACAGTACAGAGAATGAGTCAGAACTCCATAGTCTAGGGGTGCCTGGATGGCTCAGTTGGATAAGCCTCCGACTCTTGATTCTGGCTCGCGTCATGATCTCATGGTTCATGAGTTGGAGCCCTGCATCGGGCTCTGTGCTGAGTGTGGAACCTGCTTAAGAATCTCCCTCTCCCTCTCTCCCTGCTCCTGTCTCACTTGCATACACATGCTCTCTCTCTCTCTCTCTCTCTCTCTCTCTCTCGCAAAATAAATAAACTTAAAAAAAAGAATTCCATAGTCTATAAGATTATGTCACCCCTTTGCTCAAAAGCAACCAGATGGCCTCCCCCTCCCCTTAGAATAAAACCCTGCTCTTCATCATGGCCTTGGGGAGCCTGCATCACTTGGTCCCACAACCTCTTAAATCCATCATGCACCCTTCTCTCCTTTTCCACTATGTTCTAGCCTCATTGCCTTCCTTTCTGAACCTCAGACGGGCTGGGTTTGCTCCCAGCTCAGGGCCTCTGGGCTCATCATTCTCTTTTTATGGAAGGATCCGGCACTCTACCTTACTTAGCTGGTCGCCTGGTCTCCATTTGGAACTCAACTCAGACACCCCCTCTTTGGAGGTATGCATGGCGACCTCTCATCATACGTCCTACCCAGCACATCCCATTCCTTCCCCTCACCTGCCTTATTTTCCACGGAGGACCTATCTTTCCCCAAAGTTATTACTCATTTATGCCTGTCTCCTCTAAACAATGGGAGCTTCCTCTGCCCAGGTCAGCATACTATTCTTAGAACCTAGGAAGCTGTCTGGCCGCAGCAGATTCTAAGGTAGCATTTGTGCGAACGATATGGAGAACAGTAAAATGATCACTGGGGACAGAACGGATAACCAAGTTGGGGTATAATCATACTCAGGGACACTCCGCAGCAACCAGAATCAATCAGCTGCAGCGACATGTGCCACGATGTTTTGCAAAAGAAGCCAGGTACACACACACAAACCAAACAACTGGACGGTGGGTTAATTGGTTTGACCTCAATTCAGTATTGTGCTTGCTGCTTACATTTCGCTTTTGTTTGTTTGCTCGTTTGCTTCTTGCCTTCTTGGTGTATCTGTGGAGTGCACATTTTGCGTGCACACATGATCAGGCTGGCTTGGGACAGACTGGGGAGCTTTCTCCCTGCCAACAATGTCCTACTCGATGCATGTCCTGGAGGTTCCCCACCCGCCAGCAGGAGCCCCGGTCTGCAAACGAGACAACTTGGGAGCCCATCCTGGGAGAGACAGAATCCCTCTGCATGGAGACATTAGCTTGACCTAGTTTGCAACAAGCCTGCGTTTTCCAGGTGTTGCTAATCTACAAACCAAGGGGACGATTCCAGGAGGACAAGTCCTCCCAGGGGAAAATGAGTGGATGTGGAGAAATGCCCTGAACGGTATGTTTGGAAGGCAAATGTGTGCAAAACCCAGTCATTCCACTACCAGAAAGTATCCTAGGGTGTAACGTTCAAAGATATTGTGAATGATGGAATCATCAAAGAAACATACATAATACTGAAGGCAGGAAGTACTCTAAAGTTTCAATATTAGGGGACTAAGCCCAAAAAATAGAATCCATGTGGGGCACCTACGTGGCTCAGTCGGTTAGGCGTCCAACTTTGACAAACGTCATGATCTCACCATTCGTGGGTTCGAGCCCCGCATCGGGCTCTTGTGCCGACAGCTCAGAGCCTGGAGCCTGCTTCGGATTCTGTGTCCCCCTCTCTCTCTGCCCCTCCCATGCTCACTCTCTGTCTCTGTCTCTCAAAAATAAATAAATGTTAAAAAAGTTTAAAAAATAGAATCCATCTATGATAGAATTCGATGAAGGCAATAAAACAGACACTTGTAGAGAAGTACTTAATACACTGAACGTATTCATGATTTCTTGTTAAGTGGAAAGAACAGGCTATAGTTTTACACATACAACGTGATAAAGAAATGTACACATTTATAAAAATAAAATTTACACATTTATAAAGATGTGAGAACATACAATAAAACAGTTATTCTTGGCGGGTATCTGGTTGTTTTGATTGCAAGTTATTTTTTTCCTAAATTTTCCACAATGAATGTATCTTTGTTTTGTATTCATTCAAAAAGAATTTGAAGGGTCTTATTTGCATAAGAAAGTAAGAAAATTTGTAAGAAAGCATTTGAGAATCCTTGATCTGAGGCCACGACAATCTGTATCAAGGTAGTCACTTTAAAAAAAAATAAAACAAAAGAAAATTTTTAGCTTGAAATGTCTTTTTTTTCTTTTCTGCAAATGTCCTTCCCTATATGGTCTATTTAGAAGAAATAATATTGATTTCACACCATATTACTCATATGCCAGTTTATTGTGGCTGTGGATGAATAATTTGACACAATTTAATTAAGTGGTTATATTGATCTACCATGGTTGAAATACGTCATTTAAGAAATAAGATAAGGAGCGCCTGGGTGGCTCAGTCGATTTAGTGTCCGACTTTGGCTCAGGTCATGATCTCGCGGTCCGTGAGTTCGAGTCCCGCGTCGGGCTCTGTGCTGACAGCTCAGAGCCTGGAGCCTGTTTCGGATTCTGTGTCTCCCTCTCTCTGACCCTCCCCCGTCCATGCTCTGTCTCAGTCTGTCTCAAAAATAAGTAAACATTTAAAAAAATTTTTAAAAATTAGATAAATGATTATTTTCTGGTTTCCGGAGCAAATAATTAACTGCTAGAGTATTGTGTAAGAGCCTCTGAAAGAATTCATGCAGATGTATTCCAAAACTCAGAAAACCCACCTGGACCCATTGCCTGGTCTAGATACCAATTTGGTCCCAATGAGTCCTAGAGAAGGAGTCTTAATTCTGGTTCCACAACCAAATGTCAGCATTGCAATTTATTTCATCCGTGAACCAGGGATGTAAATTATACTTTCATTATATTGCGTTCTTCCTATTGGAAGTTATTTGAAAGCGAAGTACATTTTTTTCATTACTAGAATGAGGTTAATTAATACCGTGGCTGGATTTATCAATATCACTTTCCAAGCATCCTGGGAAATTTATTATAGCTGGTTATAGCTTTTAGAAAATCCCAGCTCATGCTGTTAAATTGAGTCCCATTGTGTGGCCAGTGGAAAATCAAGGGTTATCTGTGGCTTTGGGCTTTTCTTTGTGATCCTTGAGGTCACTCTTTTTTTTTTCCTGAAAACTGGGACCCTGACGCAAGGTGTCTGAATGGAATTCTTTTAGGCTGGAGGCCTGTCGGTCAGCAGCATTGATAGAAAGGACGGGGCAAAACGGATCGACACGTCACAGCCCCCAATTCTTGCCTTCTGCCATCAGATGGCAAATGAAGGAGTTTGAGCACAATAACTGTGTTTTTCTGTCCAGAGCTTCAAAATCGCTTTTCCTATTGCAGAACGTTGGTAGAAATGGACATGCTAGGGGCGCCTGGGTGGCGCAGTCGGTTAAGCGTCCGACTTCAGCCAGGTCACGATCTCGCGGTCCGTGAGTTCGAGCCCCGCGTCAGGCTCTGGGCTGATGGTTCGGAGCCTGGAGCCTGTTTCCGATTCTGTGTCTCCCTCTCTCTCTGCCCCTCCCCCGTTCATGCTAGGTCTCTCTCTGTCCCAAAAATAAATAAAAAGTTGAAAAAAAAAAAAAAAAAGAAATGGACATGCTACTTTGAGATTTTTATACAAAAGGTCACCTGTCTGCAGCAAAGTGAACCGGGAGGGAGGGGGAACTAATCACCTTCCGGCCCACAGCCTCCGTGTGTGAGGCAAACTGGCCCACTGCACACTCTTGAAATTCAAGGCACAGAGACATGTGGGACTTCTGAACTTCTTTACCTAGTTTCCCGACGTATTTTTAAACCCAGGTAAGGGGAAATGGTCATTTATTCTTGTTAAATGTGGAATCTGCCCCCTGGACACGGTGTCCGCAAAGGGCCACTGTCTCCTCCACCAGGGATGCTCATTTGTGGACTCAGGAAAGCATCTTTGGGGGCAGTGATGGATGCAATTCTCTAGACATCCCCAGACTTGGAGTTCAGGTGGCTTTTCCGAGGAAAAACAGATTCAATCTGCACATGGGCCAGGTGTCATAGAAAGGCGACACTGTCTTCCTCTCGGCTCCTGATCCCGAGCAAAAAGATTTCTCAGGCACGCTGCTTTCTAGGAATCAGCAGCTAATTATTGGAGAAGCTCCCACCTCAACGAGGAAGCGCACAAGGAAGTCTGACACACAAGTGTCGCCTGGATGGACTCACGCTCTCTGTCCTTGTTTCCATCCGTCCATCCGTCACTGCTGAATGACGGCATCCCCCAACCCGGCCCGGGGAGGGTCCGGCGGGGAGGAGGAAGGTAAAGTGCAAACAAGGGCCAGGTTCAGAGGCACAAGAAGGCAACGCCAGCGTGATCTACACACACTGTCACGCCCTCCCCACCATCCCGACCAAATGCAGCCCCGGCTGACTGTGGTGGATGAGAAAGATGCACATTTATTTGAAAAGATGGCCACCCTCACGTGGCAACTTTAAACTTCACTGGTGTCATCCGTCTCTTTCACGGAAGACGATCTGAATGCAATCGGGGTCGCGTTTGGGTCTGGGGACTCTCGCCCCTCCTGTGTGGGACAAAGCAGCCAGGAGACTCCCGCGGACTTAGACTGGGAGGTTCATCTGGGTCAGGAGAGGCTGTGCAACCAGTCTGCTAAACTCCCTCCTGGAGAAAGTCTATAAAGGAGCTACTGGGTCGTCCAGCACCCGGTTTGGGGGCCCAGCAGGGTCATTTCTTGTAGGGACCGAGCCTGCGTGGAAGGAACAAAGTCACTTACCCTGCTTTTGAGAATTTGGAAAGTTTTGGTAACAGGCCCAATGAACAAGGAAAGTAATAGGGACCGTTACAACACAGGTGGTCAATTTCATCGAGTATTGGCAACGACAAAATTTCACGCGTCCCTTCTCTGTCCTGCAACTGTCCCTGTGACTTGGCCCCACCCACATTTCATGCTGGAAGCCTTCATTCCGAGCTTGAGATTCCGTGAGGATAGAACCTGATGGGTCTTCCATGGGTCGAATGTCTGCACTTTTGGCTCAGAGAGCCTGGACAGCCCCGGGGGGCGGCGGGGGAGAGGGGAGGGTACAGAGGTAGCCTCCAGGGAGATATTTGTGGGTCAAGTAATCCCTCTGACGTGAACCTGCTCCACTCTTAACTGAGTCTAGAAAAACCTGAAAACCTGGAAACTCCCTTCGGACTTTTCTGAGAATTTCACAAAAATAAATTACAAAGTGACTTTGACTTCATACAGACAGGGGCGGGCAGCAGCATCGATATTTTCCTGCGTCAAAATAGAAAATTCTCTCATGAAGTTCATTTTAAAGGTTGCAATTCTACTTTCCAGTTTCTTTTGCTCAAAGTCATGCAGCACCAACCCCATTCCGAGTTCAGGAGCAGGGAAGCGGAGGGAAACTAATGTGGGGGAGCCCTTCATGGGCGCTTCAGAGCTTATGACATAATTGCTTTAGACCTTGTCATTAAACACTACGCTGGAGTAAGACACAGACTCTTCGCTCCCATGCTTGGTTTACTCGTGATAGAATGGGGTGCACGAGGCCAGTGGGAGTAGGTAGCACACCCCAAGTTTACCGAGGTATCTGAAAGGCAAAGTGTCCTGGGGCACCAGACCAGGAACAGGATAGGATAGGCTTTTTTGGACCTTTGCTTACGTTCTGAGCTCAGCCGCACATCCCTCATCCCTGTCCCCCCTCATCTGCCTGTAGAATTCCTGCTCGTTTTCCAAATGACACTTCCAGATCCATTCCAGCAATGAATCTTCTGGCCCTTCAAGATTGGTTTACCTTCTGCCAGCACCCCTGTTAAAAGTTATTCTTTGTCTTCCTGTTTTTATATCCCCCACCTCCTGATTTGGCAGCGAGATGGCAAAGAGTGTCTACTCTCCCTCGAATGTCCACCGTCTGGCACATGTCTGTGTCCTGACACGTAACAGGTGCTCAGGAAGCACAGGCTGGCACAACAGGAGACCCTTCCAGGAGGCATGAAAATATGTGCACAGGTTCGTGGCTCTATCCCGAATGACCTCTCAGCAGGATGCCTCCTGAGTAGGTCCTGGCAATTAAGTCGTAATCTTTCTAACTTTGGTTGAATCTGTCTCCCTGAATTGATGGCCGTTTTACAAAAAGAAACAGTAGTTTATTTTAGCGTGCTTAACACAAGGATTATTTCCCATGAATCCTGAGAATGAAAGGCAGCCGGGTGAGCATGGGGTCAGGCTGGACCACTGCCAGGGGATGTACTCCTGCACTTGGGCTCCCCAGCAGCCGACACCAAGATCTGCCTCAGCAAAATCCCCAAATACGCCCTGTCACGGTTCTGGGGGATGACTCAAGAACAGTCCATACTGCAAATAAGTACGTTACATCTGGGAGCAGAGGGCCTGCCACCCGGCCTGATTCTAGCTCACATGACCATGAATCCATGAATCCATGGGAAAGTTCTTAGAAACGTGTGGATTGCGGGGCGCCTGGGTGGCTCAGTCGGTGAAGCGTCTGACTTCGGCTCAGGTCATGATCTCACAGTTCGTGGGTTCGAGCCCCACGTCGGGCTCTGTGCTGACAGCTCGGAGCCTGGATCCTGTTTCGGATTCCGTGTCTCATCCTCTCTCTGCCCCTCCCCCGCTCATACTCTGTCTCTCAATAATAAACAAATGTTAAAAAAAAAAAAGAAACGTGCGGATTGCTGGTTAGTCTTGACAATTGCATTGTACTCGACAAAAGTAAGCTTCCTACATGTTTCTGGTGAATCGACTTCTAATATTCAGATGCGTCACGGAGAGTTGACTTTTCTCTTTCATTTATTTTAACAGGTTTACTGAGGTATAATTGATATATCGACATTCCACATGCTTAAAAATGCATAAACTCTTCCCTCTGGACAGCCAGAGGCAATTTGAAAAGTCCCCCGGGTGGTAGGGAAGGGGATGGCCCCTGTAGTTCCCAAGAAATAGCAGGTTGCACCCGGGGCAAGGGCGGCAAATAGAAATGCATGTCAGAACCTGTCCACCTGGGCTCTGCATTCTTGAAATAGTCTCTGTATTCTCCATTTCAGCCTAAATAGCTGTCATCACGGAGCCCGACGTGGGGCTCGAACCCATGAACCGTGAGATCATGACCTGAGCCGAAGTCGGGTGCTTCACCGACTGAGCCACCCAGGCGCCCCAAGAAAGTCAATATTTAAAGTAGTGACTGAATCATATGTACCTCTTTTAAATTAGCAATTTAGGGGTATTGCCCTCTCCACTCCCATCTTTCCTGGAGCGCTCTATTTAAATTCACCATCCATATACTTGGCATCACGGTCCATCTGTCCAGAGCAGTGGTCTAAGGTGGTTTTCCGGATCACCATGGTTTTCACATTTTGCTAGACTGTTCAAGACATTTCACATCGGTGCGTGAGTTGCTCCTGGACGAGTGGTCCATGCAGCACACTCGTATTTGTATGACACGAGCACACATGTTCTATTGCCTGGGGGGCATCAGTGACAGTATTTCTTCCTCTCAATGATCTTTTCTTAAAGGCTGTTGAGAAAAATAAGTGAAGAAAAATAAAAGAAAAAGGAAAGGCTGCTGATAACAATCAACGATCACATGCAGGAATGGCTACGAAATCTGTAGAATCTCAGTTCCTCTGTCTGTCCCTCCCTCCACCGTCTTTATTCCCCTGCCTTCACTTCCTCCTTCCCTTCTGTCTCCCTTTCCTCGGCCCTCTTCTCCCCCCTACCACTCATCTTCCTCTCCCTGCTCAGCCTCAAGCTCCAGGATCTATAAGCATCCAAACCTGGCATTAATTCAAGCCATCTCGGGTTGAACGTATTTTCTCCAAACATTATTTTTTGCTGTTGTCCCTCAAAATGAGGCGTCTGAGAAGTCAGCGATACTAGAGACTGGGAGAGCTCTGATATAAGATGCCTCCTCTTTCCTGGGGGAAATATGACTTTAGGGGAGAAAGAATCCCTCAGTGTGTGTATTTTGGCTATCAGAGTGACCAAATGCCACCAAATCAAGGGATAAAGGCAGCTGGAGAGCTGGGGCGGCGGGAGAGGGGGGGCATCTGGCAGCTTTCAAACTTGGATGATGTCAGCTCCTTGCAGATGTACATGGACCCAAGCAGAAACCCCCCCCCTCCCCCCGGAAACCGATTTTCAGGAAATGCTCCAAGATGATGTCGATGCTTAGCCAGAGTTAGGGACACTGTTCTGTGCAATAAAGGACTGCATTTTCCCAGCAGAGGGGACCACTTCCCTGATTGACGCACTTGCTTATTTCCGACCTTACAACTTTGCAAAAGGGTCTCCTGCCAGAGTTCACAGTGGCTCTCTGCTTCGGATAAATTATACTTTACTGGAAATAGATCCTAGAACAATTACTTCGAGTAGCTTTGTCGCCACGTGAAAAATGATGGGGTTCCAAAGCAGGAATGAACCAAAGAAGGCAAGGTGCTTATGTCAACGACAGCCCGTCATGGCACCAGGTCGTTCCGGAACTAGGATCCAGTGAAGCTTGAGAACATTGAAGATGCCTGGAAAAAACACACTTTCTTCCAGTCCTTCTACCCCAAGTGATTTCTGGGTCTATTTGCTGGGATTCCCAGGAGCGCTTCAGGTATGCAAATGTGTTCTGTTACCTAAAAGACAAGGAGGCACTTCATTCTGTTGGCTTTCGCCAATGCTGCTGCAGAAAATCAGCAAAAATATTTTGAGTGGTGTAACGTGAACTTGAGAGATGAATCCAGAGGGTTTTTTTTAAACGCCATGCTTGAAAAGATTTAATTATATTGTTATGACTGACTCCGGAATGCAGGGCTGCAAATATAGCACTTATTGTTTTCAGCATAGTTTTTTTTTTTTTAATTAATAGACTATTTTTAGAGCAGTTTTAGGTTTATGGAACAACTGGGCAGGAAGTAGAGAGTTTCCATACACAGCACCCCCCCCCCCGACCGCACAGCCTCCCCGTCGCTAGCATCTGACATGGGTGTGGCGGGTCTGTGACAACTGGTGAGCAAAGGACTGATACAGAGATGTCCACTAAAGTCCACGGAGTACATCAGAGTTGTCTCCCCGCGTTGCCCACTGCGTGGGTTTTGACAAGTGCGTAAGGACACGTGTCCTCCATAGGGTCGTACAGAATAGCGTCGCTGCAGTAAAAATGCTCTGTCATTCATCCGTTTATCCCCTCCTTCACCCCCGGCCCCCGGACACCACTGACCCTTTTACTGTCTTCCTAGCAGTGCCTTTTCCAGAACGTCCTGTCTCGGGAAGCATACGGTGTGTAGCCCCTTCAGACTGGCTTTTTTCACTTAGTAATACGCACTTTAGGTTCCTCTGCGTCTCTTCGTGGCTTGATAGCTCGTTTCTTTTTCCTGAACCATATCTCACTGTATGGATTGTTTGTCCATACACCCACGGAAGACGTGGCAGAGGGTTTTGAACAAGGTATGGGACAGTAAGAATGATGTGGCTGAGATTTCTCTCCCAAAAGAGAATGAAAAATACTCCTTACTGTCACTTAACACTGGCCTCTTTGTCAGCGATCAGCGTCCTGGCCTAAGCACAGATGAGTTTAAATTAATTTTCGCTAAGTGTGTTTGTTGTTTGTAGCTCAAACATTGAATACAAAGAAGACGAGGGAGAGGAGAGGAGATGCTTTCAAAGAAGTTGATTTTTATTTGTGGAGATTTTTTTTTAAATTTTTTTAAATGTTTATTTATTTTTGAGACAGAGAGAGACAGAGCATGAACAGGGGAGGGTCAGAGAGAGAGGGAGACACAGAATCGGAAGCAGGCTCCAGGCTCTGAGCCGTCAGCCCAGAGCCCGACGCGGGGCTCGAACTCACGGACCGCGAGATCATGACCTGAGCCGAAGTCGGACGCTTAACCGACTGAGCCACCCAGGCGCCCCAATGGAGATTTTTAAAAATGCCAATTCTAGGGGCGCCTGGGAGGCTCAGTCGGTTGAGCGTCCGACTTCGGCTCAAGTCATGATCTCGCGGTCCGTGAGTTCGAGCCCCGCGTCGGGCTCTGTGCTGACGGCTCAGAGCCTGGAGCCTGCTTTGGGTTCTGTGTCTCCCTCTCGCTCTGCCCCTTCCTTGCTCATGCTCCCCAGGGTGTGGAGCCTGCCAAAAAAAAAAAAAAAAAAAAAAGAAACAAAAATACAGTTCTGTTGTTGGTGTTTTTATACCAGTTGAGCTCTCTGACTCATCTCTGCGTCTCAAAATGCCGTCCAAGGTAGAGGTACAGAACCTCAGATTCTAGCGAGATTCCCGGGACTTAGTTCTGGCTCTGCTCACTTGCCATGTGCCTTCTCTGTCTTTCTTCATCTTAAAGGTGAGGCTAAAAGTAGCTATTTACCACGTAGTGTGGTCGTGGAGTTAAGAGAGTCCGTACATGTTAAGCGCTTATAACAGACACAGCATAGAGCAAATGCTTAACAATCATTAGTTATTACTATGTGTGTGTTCTCCAAGCATCTTATGCTATTTTTTAAAAATTTGTTATTTAGGGGTGCGTGGTGGCTCAGTGGGTTGGGCATCTGGCTTCAGCCCAGGTCATGATCTCACGGTTCGTGGTTTCGAGCCCCGCGTTGGGCTCTGTGCTGACGGCTCGGACCTTGGAGCCTGCTTCGGATTCTGAGTCTCCCTCTCTCTCTGCCCCTCCCCTGCTCATGCTTTCTCTCTCTCTCTCTCTCTCTCATCAAGAATAAATAGACATTAAAAAAATTTAAAATGTGTTATTTAAAAAAATGGAGATGTAATTGATGTATAACATTGTATCCATTTTAGGGGGACTTCGTAATGATTCCTTCTAAGAATAGTGGCAAAATGATCACAGGGTTTAGTTACCATCCATCACCTCACATAGATACACATTGATTTCTTGTGGTGAGAGTGTTTAAGATCCACTCTCTCAGCAAGTTTCAAGTATGCAATGTGTCCAGTGTTGTTAACTACACTCACCATGCTGTGCATTACACCCTGGGACTTACTCCCTCGTAGCGAGAAATCTGTACCTTTTGACCACCTTCACCCGTTACTATTAATATCACTATCTACCTTTATTCTGGGCATAAAGGAGATGTCAAAAATACCGTTGCTTCATCATGCCTGACATCCACTCACTGACTGACGTCTGGACTCCTAAACCAGTCAATATCTGTTCTTTCTTCTGTTAACAGGGACTGGGTTTTCTCTTGGAGATGAAACTCTTCCCATGTCAGATGTGATCTTGGTTGGAAAGGCCAAGGGAGAGAGGCATCCGTCCCTGGGATGTCTTCCCCTGGAACCCAAAGACTTGAACGAGGTCAGGCAAGCATTGAAACACCTGTGATCAGACTCGAACCTGCAGCCCGTCGAGTGTGGTCTCCCGTCGCAGCTGACCTTTCAGGTACGTGAACACCCTCGCGGCTAGTCCGTAAACCCCTGCCTTGCTAATGTTATCGAGAGACCCTCTGTCATACAGAAAAGAAAAAGGAAACCTTCACAGAGGACTTTCTGATGGCCCTGGGTTGAGGATGGGAGTTCACAAGCTTTCCCGGAAACCGAAAGCAGAGTTAAACCTTGAATGACCACACCGAGCACTGCTCTGTAGACATGACTATGTTAAGATTGCACGATTGGTCATTTTCTTTCCCTGGTTGTGGGGATGCTCACTGCTTGTCCAACTTTGTCTTCGGCGCCCCTGGTGGACACCGTTGCAAAGTGACTGGCTGCGGGGAGGGGACACTCTATTTCTCTTTATTTCTCATAAGCTGAGGATCAGGAACCCGGAACCAGGTCTGAGGGGAGCTTCTAAAGACTCAGAGAGCTAAGGTGTTGGGGCAAAGTCTATGATCAATGTCTTTCCAAGGCGATTCTTTTTTATTTTTTTTATTTTTTTTTAGTGTTTATTTATTTTTGAGAGAGACAGAGCACGAGCAGGGAAGGAGAAGAGACAGAGGGAGACACAGAATTCAAAGCAGGTTCCAGGGTCTGAGCTATCAGCACAGAGCCCGATGCAGAGCTCAAACCATGGACTGCGAGATCATGACCTGAGACGAAGTTGGGTGTCCAACCACCTGAGCCACCCAGGCGCCCCTCCAAGGTGATTCTTTATTACCTATATTTTGGTAACTTTGCTCTATATTATTAACTAAAAGCATAGGGAAATAGCAAATTTAGGACAGATTTTACCTCTGGAGGGGGAAGGAACAGACGGAAATTTGGAAAAAGTATACAGTGGGCTTTACGTCTATTTATACTTTTATTTTCTGTGAGCTAAATATTGTGATACACCCGTGTCTTTTATTCTTCACGGCTTTTTGTGTGCTGGACATTTTTCGCAGTAATTTCTTTAAAAGGAAGGGGAAAACAAACCAAAAAAAGAGAAACGTTTATTGGTTACGTAGTAAATAAAACAACATTTCCCAGGTGGACGCTCCTCTTGTTTCCATTAGGAGGGTAAGGTGTTTCTGATGAACAACATTTCACGGGAAGAAAATTCTTGAAGCTCCCCACACACGTCCCTGTGCACAATTCCCCCATATATTCAGCAACGCTGTGTAAGGTTGGGACTTATTAGGCGCTTCTGTTTTCCTGTGTTTTTCACTTGGTCTGAAGCACAGAGCCGTCGCAGAAAATGTGTTTCCCGTACGTCTCTTGTAACCATGAACAGGCAGGAAGTCAGCGAGGTTGATACATGTGATTGCTCCTCTCTGCCCACCATGAAAGAGCCACGGACAAATACCCCCGCCAGTAAAAACTGGATTCTAAGCGCTGTTGAGGCCGAAAGATAATTTTCAAGAGCCGGTACATCCCTCCTTTCACGGCTGAACGGCCTGCTGAGGATTTGTAATTGCATATGCCAGTTTTCAGAGACAGGGCATAATTCTGAGCGGGGATACGGGGTTCATATTCTCCTGAGTTTTCAAAGGCATTCATAGTAACCTCAATTTTTATTTAAAAAATACTTTCTCAGAGATACGTCTCCTTGGACTGAGTACAAACCCATGGAGGGGAAAGCTTGCAGTTAGCGTGTGGAAAAACATACGCTTGTTATCGGGGGGCAAATGCGCAGCCCACATGGGCGTCTGGGTTGGCCCCCAAAGCCCTCCACCCGCAACACTCTGGTTGGAGAGTGGCCGCTACGTGAGTAGTGAGTTGGTGACAGAATAAGACGTGAATTATTTATAATAATAGCCTGGCTTTGGGATACAACGGTCACCAGCAGCAGTCCAGGAGGTGGGACATCCGTGAGTGGCAGGGTCAGATCGATCAAAGTTCAGCACATCCCTTTCGTGACCCATTGAGAAGCCGGCTCCACGCTGGGCACCTGAGATGTTGCAAAAGTCTCCTAGTTGCCGCTTGGACAGCTTGCAGTTTGGTTGGCAAGACAAGACACAAGCATACAGAGAGTGTAGACAGGTCTCAAAGGGCATGACTGCAGTGTAGACCGTCTGCGCCATTGCAGTTTGAAGCCATAAGAGTCGGTGGACATGACGTCATCCGTGGTGTCGGTGAAGAATGGACTGTCCCTGGATCCCCAGAGGGAACGTTTCAGGTGGGAGGGGTGGCAGGAGGGAGGGAACGGAGGGGTGTATGTGGTGCAGGGGGCTGAGGGAGGGGGCAGCTCCCCTCGTGGGTAGTCTGTGGAGGTGCAGGGGGACCGGGTGGCCCAGCTGGGGTTGGGCATACAGGGCTGCTGAGCGGGGCGTGACTCGGATGGTTAGCCCATAGTGTCCGGGGCACGACAGCTCGTAAGCCTACTGCTTATCTCGATGACATTCACCATGAAATGGTCTCATCCCACTCTAAGTAAGAGCAAATTGAGGTTCAGAGGCAAGACGGGGCTCTTCCAGGGCACCCGGCTGTGGGACAGAACAGCAGGACCCTGAGTGGGAGCAGCGGACAGTTCGGGCTCGGGGTCAGACTGCCCGGATCTGAATCCCAGCCCTCCTGCTGCCCACCCGTGAACTCTGGCAGGGTCTCAGCATCCCTGCACCTCAGTTTTCTTGTCTGTCAAATGGGAATGATCATTGTTCCTGGAGCAGCACCTGACACTCAAAGCCAGTGGGATAAAATGCCTAAATTTGTGCCCTAAAAAAAACTGAAAGTTTCTGAATGGAGTGTGTTTAAGCTGTACATAGGTGCTCGCGGGCTGTTTTTCCCGCAGAGATGAGATGTAATGATTCCTTTAGGGGATCCCTAAAAATTCTCTCATCCTTTTCTCCCACCTCCTCAAAGACCCTGCCCCCACACTCACACACATCCACACGCACATGCACACACACGTGTACACACACACCCACCCACACCACACACGCCCCTCCTCTGTCTCTGGCTGTGACAGCTCATGCTCAGCGTGTCCCTGGGGAGGACCTTGCACTGACTTGTGGTGCATCACTCTTGAGGCGGGGCTCTGTCTTCTGGTTGTGCTGCAGACCGTCCAGCTCCTTCGAGACCCACCCTGAGGCCGCCAGCCTGCCCCAGTGTCCACAGCAGAGACCAGGCTGCAAGAAAGAAGCGACAGGAAATGCCAGGAGGCTGTAAGTCTTGGGGCACAGACACTGGGCTCACAGGCTCTGTTTGACAGAAGCCCTCTGCTCCCGACGTGGGCCCGGAGCCCCTGCTCTTCATGGGATGCAGTAGGGACCGGGGCCGGGCCGTGGGACACAGCAGGGACTGGGGCTCAGCCAGCCCACCTGGTGCCTCAGTCGCCTACAGGTGTGCTCACGTCTGAGCTGGCCGGGGACCTGGCCAGAACAGGGAGCCACTGCCCACATCCTGGCCTTCATAGTGAGTCCAGGCCCAGGCAGCCGGAGGCTTCCAGGCTCAGAACGTCCTGTGCAGGTTAATCTCATGTGAAAGCCTCCTGTTCTTACCTTTGTTACAGTGGCTGGAAGCTTCACGTTCACTCTTATGACACTAAAACCTCATGTTACTTCCTTCAGCCAATACTTTGGTTTTCTGTAAGGCTGGTGGCCGAACTCAGCTTTTGGACAAAACCAAGATTTGCTTTGTCTGGGCAGCTATTGAGTTTAGCTCCCCCCGGAAGGTGGGCTCTGTCTGTCAGAATAAGGGCCTTGGGCAGTTTGGAGAAAAATCATCTAATTATAAGATTTGTTGAGTTCAATGGAAACAGGTTGGATATAAAAGCCTGATGTGTTAATTTAAGGGGAGAAAGCACAGTGCTCGCTTATCCCAAATTAAATTTTTGCAGAGTTTTGAATGTTTACCAGAAACTTGGTGATAGCAAGCAATGCTAAATTTTAAGGTGTCCTCAATCGATATTTAAAAGTCCTTAAAAGAATACAGTAAAACCGCGGATTGCAAGTGACTTGTTCTGTGCGTGTTCTGCAAGATGGGCAAACATTCCTAATAACTCCTAACTCGATAAACGAGCGATGTCTTGCAATACGAGTCGTACGTGACACCGAGTGTCACAGGATCACAAATGAGCCCCTGGTTGTTTCCTGTCTCCCTCTCTCTCCCTCTCTCTCTCTCTCTGTGGGATTGTGGGTGATCATCTCCCGTGCTCAGATGCTCAGTCTCAGGCCACAGTGTTTGGCAGAAATCAGTGATTTTTCAGAACTTTGGAAGGTGCCTGAAACTGGCACTGGTGTATTTTCTGTCACTTCAAAGCACCTGTGGACAGTCCTTTGCTTTTCCATCTAAGAGTGAGCTTAGAAATGCTTTGCTTCTTTCCAGGTCAGGCTGCCTGCGGATATAGACCCGTTCCTCTGCCACCTCATTGCCAGTTACATTAAATACAGAATATGACAAGAGTTTATTAATAAAGTCAACATCCGTGTGAGCATATTCAATGGCCCCATGCAGAAAAAGGTTCCATGGAGCCAGTAGATAGCAGTGGTTCCATTAGTGATTGTGAAAGTCGTCCTACAAAATAACCCTCCACTCTCGTCTCCCTCACACCAGCCACGAAGGTTTTCAAAAGTAAGTTCAGGTTAATTTGTTTATTTTTCTCTATGCTTTGTATTTTCTTTATTATTTTGCGTTATATTACAGTACTGTAATCATTTTTATATGAATATTTTTGGGTTGTGAAACGAATCATCTGAGTTTCCATATTTCTCATGGGGAAATTCACTTTGACATACAAATGCTTTGGATTACAAATGTGTTTCCAGAATGAATTATGCTTGCAAACCAAGGTTTTACTGTACTTTTTTATTGAGGTATAATTGACATACCACATTATACTATCTTCCCAGGTACAACCTAAGGATTCAACATCTGTGGATGTTGGGAAACCATCACCACATAAGTCTACTGAACATCCATCACCTCACATAGTCACAATTACTTTTTTTCTTGTGATGAGAACTTTTTATATCCTCCCTCTTAGCAAATTTCAAATATGCAACACAGTATTTATTATTAACCATAGTGAGCATGCTGTACAAAAGGATACTATTGAGTGTCCTTAACAGTAACCTGTGCCATATGCTTACGATATATCGAACGCTGCCCCAAGGATTTGCAAAGCTTGTAAAGCTCACAGCTGCAGGTTATTGGCCAGACTGCACTTTCTCTGGGAAGGCTTATGCTGACCAGACAGGTATAGTGAGTGTAATGCAGTGTGCTCGTCTGCCTACCACACAGGCAGACCAAAACATTAAGAGTTTTCTCTCTACTTAGAGCTTCACATCCCCACAAATTGGTTCATCCGTAGAGCCACGAGCCACAACTCTGTCTCATAAATACACAGTGCCTCAATGTTTATAGCAGGTTCTAACTTCCATGCGAAACAGAAGCTTCCAAATGGGTCTGGCCGTGGTGAGAGCCCTTTACTGAAAAGTCCACTGAATAGAGTAATTGCACGGACATAATGAGGGCGCCCGGTGCCATGTGAAAGTTGTAAATAGCAGGGACAGTGTGATTTGCACTCCGTTATGATACAGTAGCTCATTATGGCTCTGTTTCTAGTCGCTTCATTAACAAGCGCCTCCGTTTCTCTGATAGAAGCCCCTTTTGTGTTAGAGGCAGTGTCTCGCTCAGACTGATGCCCGGGAGTGCGGGCTGATGGGAGGCAGGCATTTGCGGTGCTGAGGACAGGGCTTGAGCCTAAGGGGCCCCCAGAGTGTGCCTACACCCCAGCCACTCAGAAGCAGAGGGGGACATCGCACACACCTTCTATTTCATTCGTGTGTGCTCCGCTCTCTTTGATTGCAAGGAACTCTTATAATAAATAAATGACTGAAATGCCCCCCCAATCTGTGTCCTCTTGCAGATACAAAAGGGGGACATGGCCGCTGTCCCGGGTTCCCCACCAGTGGGCAGACAGGCAGGGCGTAGCAGTGGAGGCCATGACCGGGAACAGAAGCCCTGGAGGAGGGAGGGGGATAGGCTGGGCGTCTGCAATCCTGTGGCCGGCAGAATCCCAGCCACGCTACTGTCTCCCACACCTCATTCCCACAAACCTGAAATCCACGAGGTGGTTAGGACCCACTAGGGTGCTCGTGGGATGGAAAATGGGCACAGGGTTCTGGACATGTGGCCCACTGGGCGGGTCCCCAGCTCAGTGCCCCTGCCCCCTGAGCCACATTGCGGCCACATTTCCTCCTGGTGCCAAGCACATTCACAGGAGTGGGTGTTGGGGGATCCGGGACGATGTATTTTCAGACAGAGTAGAGTTAAGATTCCCTCTGCATGTTAGTTCTAACCGTGCCCTGCAGCTCAGAGGATGAATAGCAGTTCTGAGAGGTGGGCAGAGCCCCACAGAAACAGACACATCCAGGCGTCCCCACTGTCCTCTGCAGCAAACCCAAAGGCCCACAGACTGCAACCAAGCAAGATCTGATTCAGGCACTGGCTAATAATGTAAAATAAAGGCAACTGAGTCAGCTAAGTCTGTTCCCCATTTTAGTGACACACAGTCTCCCCCGTTTGCAGGTGAGGAACCCACCCTTTCTCAGTCACTGAGGGTTTGCCAGACCCAATTTGCTCACCGGTGGGAGTATTTTGGTTGAGCCTGGAGATTTAGGATTCACCAAGACCTGCTCATTTTCTCAGATTTCCCCAGCCAGTGTCCCCCTCGGAGCTTTCGGGGAAGGTCTCTAGAGAAAGAGACTGTCCCCGACCAGCAAGATGTCACCAGGTTTTCTAATCAAGGCACCATTTCACTGTTACTCAGAAGGGTCCACAAATGGATTTTGGTAAGATCAGCGATCGTATTATCTGCCTCCCTAGCCCTTTCACACCTTTTGCTGCGTATGCCAGAGAAAGAGGTTGTGGGTGCTTATAAACCAGAGAATGGACGGGCGGGGTGCTGGGGACTGAGTGAGAGCCAGTGGGGTTTCCTCAACTGCTCTGTTCAATCCAATGACTGCACCACACCAGACAACATGGAAATGCATGGTTAGGTGAGGGTGTGTGTGTGTGTGTGTGTGTGAGAGAGAGAGAGAGAGAGAGAGACAGAGAGAGAGACAGGGTAGGGGTAGGTAGACTGAGGCAAAGAGACAGACACAGAGAGGTCATGGGGATATGGATTTCCCAAAATCTCTGATACCATTTTCAATAGAGAGACACCCAATTTAAGGTACCTCAGCAACATATTCGCATCGTTAGGATGACTCCTCCCCTGGCATCCACGTATCCTTGGAGATAGAGCATAACCACCAACAAGTCTGTTGTTTTTCCTCTCGGAGAACCTGATGTCCTCGTCTCAGCTTTCACTGCTCCAGACCTCAGATTTTCATTCCGTGAAGAATGATTCCTGGGGCACCTGGGTGGCTCAGTCAGATGAGCGTCCGACTTCAGCTCAGGTCATGATCTCACGGTTCGCGGGTTCGAGCCCCGCGTCGGGCTCTATGCTGATGGTTCAGAGCCTGGAGCCTGCTTGGGATTCTGTGTCCCCCTCTCTCTCTGCCCCTCCCCTGCTCACACTCTGTCTCTCTCTCCTTCAAAAATAACTAAACCTTAAAAAAAGTTAAAGAAAAAAGAATGACTCCCACACTATTTTGTGGACAAGATTTGGGCCCAGGGTCACGGATGCTACTGCCTGTACGTTGCACACCAGCCCACTATCCTTGCAAAGTAGTGCAGGGTCCATATCTCAGCACAGATGACATGATCGTGCTTGGAAGGGACACCGAGCAGGGAAAGGTGGAGACGACAGGAGGCTGGAGGGGTGGCTGCTTGCTACTTGGGGTGGTCGGGGAAGTCCTTTCCGTGGAAGCAACATTTCAGCAGAGACTTGAATGAAAACAAGCAGTGAGAGAAGAAAGTTCTCTGGGCAGAGGGAAGGCCGGCCACAAATGTGTCTACTGTCCTCGGCATGACCCCGCGTGACCGGGGCTGGTGGTCACCTGCTCCTCGCTCGAACTGTTAATCTGGGTCTAGAAGGCCGCCGGAGTGCCGGCCGTGGCTTCCTTGGGGGAAGAAGTTTTCTTCACTGTGCGTGCAATCACTCTTTGAGGCTTTCCCAACAATCACATCATATTGTATCCTAAAAACTTTAAATTCCTTAACTTACTTGTGCATCTCATACCCTCTATCTCAGACTTCACACGATGAGTCTTAAGACTGGCTGAACAGATGTTTACCGGATTGGTTTCCCTGGGACCAACAAGCACAGTCTCTGGAAGGTTCCTTTTAAAGGAAAGGAAGCTATTGATTTTTTTTTTTTTTTTTGCAAGCTCAAACACTTGTGCTCCCACATTTCAGCGATGTGGGTAAATTCATCACAAACAGATGTACCCTGAACCCCTTGCCCCCCACCCCGATTTCCTGATGCAGTTGCCATGGAAACACACGTACACACATTCAGTGGAGGTGCAGAAGTTCCGAGATGCGAGAAGGAAGGCAGGTAGTGAGTGGGGGCGGGCACAGGGGACGCTTGCAGCCCGGGTCCTCAGGTGTGTTTCATCCATCACTTTGGAGCGGCTGCCACGGAAAACCTCACTTGAGCATCAGAAATCCTCAGTTATCAGCTGCAGAGTGGAGGCTGATAATCCATCCAGGGGGAGAACCCATATTTTCTCCTTTGCTGTCAAGTTCAGAAAGGACACAGCGAATGATAGAGCTACCTCCAGAGTCGACACCGGACGACTGCAGTCTTCATGAGCAGGGACAGTGCAAGGCACAGATGGCTCTGGATGGGGGCACTGTGTGTGTGGGGGAAAGTGCTGGAGAGCTGGGCATTCCGATAACAAGCATTTTGAATCACATGTTATTTTGGTAAATTTGTCATCCTGTGTTGATTTTTCTGTCCAACTTCTGGTTTCATCTATTTATTTAAAAAAAATTTTTTTAGAGACAACTTTTGGTTTTTTTTTAATGTTTATGTATTTTTGAGAGAGACAGAGCATGAGTGGGGGAAGGGCAGAGAGAGAGACGGAGACACAGAATCTGAAGCAGGCTCCAGGCTCCGAGCTGTCTCCACCGCGTGAACTGTGAGATCATGACCTGAGCCAAAGTTAGACGCTCAACCGACTGAGCCCCCCCAGGCGTCCCTCACCTCCTATTTAAACCTATCATTGCTTTAATAAGGTGTTTTTGAAAATTGATCTTGATCTTTCCACCAGTGAAATGGAGAAGGATGGTCTTTTCTGGGATAGTTAACGAGGCTTCAAAATGCTAGAATGGACAGATGGAACCATTGTCTCTCTGACTAGGCAGGACACAAGTGTCACATCTCCAGAAAAGAGGAGCTAAGACACAGGTATGATTTTAGTGATGACTGCAACAAGGACCGAATGGAGCTCTGCAAAAGACATTACAAGAGCACACGAATGCATCTAGGACCATAGTTTGTAAACAGTGTCTCTGGATGGGAAACATAGTCGATCCCTCTATTGGACATTATTGGCACATTCTCTGGGCTCTGGCTTTGGAAGAATACACCGAGCATGATGGGAAAACAGCACGCTGATCTCCTTTTACAAAGTGAAGTCATGGTCACATGCGCTCAAAGACAGAGATTGTTCAGTGCCATGTGACTAGTAAGATACACAGTCTTGTAAATTGGGTTTTTTTTTTCTTCCTGCACCATTTTATCCGAAATAAGCCTTCGAAAACTAACATGGCATTTCCCCAGGTTCCAGAAATGCTGTCGGTTGAGAAAAACAGCCTGATAATGTCAATCACTGTTAGCAGTTTCCTTTCCCACTGTCCTTTGTGCCCAGGCTTGGGTGCCACTTTGATTCCACTGAGATCTTTCCTGCGACTATGAGAATCCTCCCTTTAGAGATGTAAAAGCTATTTTATGGGTTTTACTCCCTTAAAATCAAATGGAAAATTAGCTCCATGTAGACTCGCTGAAGGGAGCCCAATGAAGCATAAAGCTCCAAGCGCGCTGACCGAAGTCGGCTAAAAATGGGGAAAGAATCTGTTTCCTTGTCAGGTGTGCGTCTGGTACAGATTGTGAGGCTTCTTCTCAGGATTACTTTCTGGGAGGCTTGACGACTCAACCGTTGGTCTAGCTCAACTGGAAAAATGTGGCGGGGTGGGGGGAGGGAGGAGATAAAAATAAGTCAGTGGACTAGAGATTGAACGAGACAGAATGTCTGGGAGAGAACATTTATTTCACCGAGGGGTGGACAAGGTGGCAGGTAACTACACCCACCACTGAACCCAGCTAGGAAAGCGGGATTGAAAAAAGTCTGTTGGAAGGTGTCAGAAAGCTACCAAGACAGTCGAGAGTCAATCGAGGTCTCGTAGAGAAAGAAAACCCACTGATGGAATTTCAATCTTCTAGGCCACTTTTCTCTTTGAGGTATGTTTGCCCCCTGAAACTGATGGGACAGTACCCTGAGGAGCCAAGCAGAAAACGGACCCCAAAGTGGCAGCCAAGTAGAGCTTCTGGACATCTTACGAGCTTGGGAGACAAAAATTAGAGGTCAGAGTTATCAAGGCAGCCAAAATTTCAGGCTCATAAAGAAGGAAAGACAGGATGTGAGCCAGAGCTGAGCCACTGTTTGCTCGGGTGATGTGCTAAGAAGATAAGCAGAAAGCTGTCTCTTAGGGACTGAGAAGCTGAGCTCTGATTGGCCAAAAATGGCCAAAAGGCTGTGTCACAACCTACCAAGAAGTTGGGCTTTAATGCAAAACACAGGTTTTCCACTGGAAGCACTACATGGCTATGACTTAGGGTTAAGAGTGAACCAGAAACAAAGCCTTTGAAAGACCAAAATGCAACCTCAGATCTACTCAATTGATGGTTGGATAAAGGTTGACGACTTCCGATCTGACTGCCGTCCACAGCTAAAATAAAACCAAACCGCTAAAAAGAGGTTAGAGTGGGAGAGAGCCAAAGCATAAGAGACTCTTAAAAACTGAGAACAAACTGAGGGTTGATGGGGGGTGGGATGGAGGGAAGGGTAGGTGATGGGCATTGAAGAGGGCATCTTTTGGGATGTGCACTGGGTGTTGTATGGAAACCAATTTGACAATAAATTTCATATATTAAATAACTAAATAAATAATAAAATAAAATAAAATAAAATAAAACCGCTGTGGAAGAATACGACATTGCCCAGAGTTCTAACTTGTTTTATGTAAATGGTCAGCATTTAATAAAGTAAATAAATTTTAAAAAGCAATATTTTAGTGTTTACATACGGATTTAAGAATCATGATTAATATATTTGACAAATGGGTCTAGAATAGTTCTATGGACATGGAATCTCAGAGAAAAACATAATGGAAATTTTAGACCTGAGGGCATAACCGCTGAAAAAAAGTACTCCATAATTTTTAAAATTTATTTATCATCTTGGTTTAGAGTGCTTGCAAAGGATTCACGTAAGGTGAGACTGATAAACTGGATTATTCAACCCCAGGATCTTTGACACTCTTCAGCTTTGGGGTCTCTGAGACACATTTTAGTCTGTGCCGTCTGCTCTCTGGAAATAATTTCTCTTCCATTTGGATCCTGGCCTCCGGTTATGGGCTGATTAGTTAACTCACGTAAGTGTCAATAAATCAGTCATACTTTAAATGGAATCAATGAAGTTAACGAGATCTCTGAACATGCTGTAACTTGGTAAATGCTGCTCAGCACTGTCCAAATTGGGGGGAAGGGGTTGGCATCGGGGGAGGGGGACTTGAGAAGTGCAGTGTGTTTGCACAGCACCCCGGGATTGCACGCTGTGAAGGGAACATTAGCATATCAAGAGCAGTTGATGGTGAAAATGTCTCCAGTACAGATGGTCCTGACTCACCATGGTGCAACTTGTATTTTTTTTTTTTTTTTTTTACTTTATGACAATGCAAAAGCAATACACATTCAGTAGAAACACCATACTTGCAATTTGAATCTGGATCCCGTCCCGGGCCAGCGATCTGAGGCCCCATCCTCTCCCGCCATACTGGGCAGCGACCCCAGCTTCCAATCAGAAACACGGTCCCGGGGATCTACAGGTGGTACATGGACAGCCCCCTGCACCCACACGGTGTCCCGTTTGTCGCTCTCAGTACGGGATTCGGTCAATTACACGCGATCGTCAACACCTCCTAATAAAATATGCTTTGTGGTGGATGACTGTGCCCAACCAGAGGCTCCTGTCCATGTTCGGAGCACGTCTAAGGTGGGCCGGGCCAGGCTGCGGTGTTCCCTAGGGCAGGGTCAAATGCGTTGTTGACTTCGATATTTTGGAACGTAACTCCATTTTAAGCATAGGAAGATCCGTATATGCAGATTCAGGGGAAAATCCTCCCAGATCTCCTCTCTCCCTTCAATTTTCGAGTGTGAGAACACGTGCCCAAATCAGAGCACAAGCAAAAAAAAAAAAAACAAAAACAAAACTCAGTGCAGTGAAAACGGCCGCTCACGCCTGTGAAGTTCATTTGTATACCGATGGATGCTAAAGAGCCTCAAAGGAATGACTTTGCATTTAATACCTTGAGGTTCATTATTTGGTGCCTAAACCCACACAGATAAGAAACAGCAAATTAGGAAATAGAATTAAACCACAGACAGGTGCTGTGATAGCTAATAGAGACAATAAAATAAAACAAGACGAACATTCACACGCACGCACATTCACACAGAGAAGAAACAAGAACTCAAGACAGCATCAGTTTTGGCCTCTTGTTATTGGAACAGATATCTACTGACCTCAATAAAGCCCACGTCTGCCTCCGTGTTTTTTCACAGCCTCAAAAGGAAGGTCTATAATTGTTATACTGAGTCATGATTAGAAGGCTAAGTAATAATCCGTAGGGTATGTGATTAGAAATGGGGAAAAAGCAATATTATAAAAATAATCCCACCCTGTCTGAAGTAAAAACACCTCTATGGGACTTTTGCCATAACTGCTGTGTGTCGAAAGCCTGCTAATTCTCAAACCAACTCTATGTACCGCACCCATTATACGGATGGATCAAATCAGCTCAAGGGGGATTAGGTAGCTTTGTCAAAGCCCCATCGAATAAGCGACGGGATCTGGATTTGGACCCAGCTGGTCTGGCTGTGGCCCCTGTTCTTGTTGCCTACAACGTGCCCAACCCCATCCTCCCCGTGGCCTCAGGTAGCAGAGGTTTTTACTGGATCAGAAAAGTGGCTCCACTCCTGTGAAGAGTAACACCACGGAAGTCAGAGCTACCTTTCGACACACACGTTGAGCAAACACAGCTGGTGAGGTTAACGTCAGCGCTGCCTTCATTTAACACCAGCGTCTGCGAGCTGGATTAAGTGCTTTCCGTGGGCAGATGGGCCAAACGCTAATTAGAAAAGAAATTCCGCGGATGGGTTAAGATGATGGAAACAGCGGTCGGAAAATAATACCGGGCCGATGTGACGAAATACTCGAAGACGTTCTCCCGGCTGCCCGTATATCCGTACGCTTCGTGACTGATGGATTTTCACAAGTGGCAGATAGGTTTGGGAGGGAACATGAATTGGCAGAAGGGTGGCACGAAATAAACCATGGGCTGCAGGTTACAGGTGTGTGGGAGCGGAGGTGAAGAGGGGCTTGAATTACTCCCGGTGCGACCATCTATCAGCTCCTCTTTGTCGGGCAGATGAACGTCTTGGAGTCTGGGCCCTTCATCTTCCAGCTGGGAGACTGAGTGGTGCAGAGGGCAGAAAAACAACCAGGAGAGATACCCGCGCCCCATGAAATGTGCTGTGTTCCACAGCGAAGGGGGTTGCGCAGATGCAGCAAAGTTAATGGTTCTTGAGATGGGGAGGCTATCTTGGATTATCTGGGTGTGAGGGATATAATCAATGAGCCCTTCCAAGCAGGGATCCTCCTCCGGGGGGAGGCCTTGGGCTAGACGCAGAGCAGGAAGGCAGAGAGGCGAGATGCCACACAGTGGGGAGTAGAGAGAGTGCAAATGTGAGCAGGTCTGGAGCTGCCCTAAGATGACGGAAGGCCGTGCCATGAACCCAGTAAAGGGGCACGAAGTATGCCACCCCCAGATATGCCAGCGTTGGCGTATTGATTACCTTCAACTAAAGTTACTTAAGAAACAGGACACTCTGACTGTGCTCTGTCTTCCTGAGAGCAGGAAATAAATCTCCCGGCCCTCGCCCTGTACCAACAGGGTAGATGCCATGCTTTTTTTTTTTAAGTTTATTTATTTATTTTTAATTTTTTTAAATGTTTTTAATTTATTTTTGAGACAGAGAGAGACAGAGCATGAGCAGGGGAGGGGCAGAGAGAGAGGGAGACACAGAATCCGAAGCGGGATCTAGGCTCCGAGCTGTCAGCACAGAGCCCAACGCGGGGTTCGAACTCACAGACTGTGAGATCATGACCTGAGTTGAAGTCGGACGCTTAACCGACTGAGCCACCCAGGCGCCCTGGTTTATTTACTTATTTTGAGTGAGACAGAGACGGCATGAAGTGGGGAGAAGAGGAGAGAGGGAGAGAGAGAATCCCAAGCAGGCTCCACTCCACGCTACCAGCACAAGGCCCGATGTGGGGCTCGAACCCATGAAGCCACGAGATCATGACCTGAGCCGAAATCAAGAGTCATGCGCTTAACCAACCGAGCCACCCAGGCGCCCGATAAGAAGGCATTCTTATCACCAGAAATAGGGAAATTACGACGCAGAAGGTGGAATAAACTAACTTTGTGACTTCACTGATTTACTACCCCAAGCTCAAATTTCTTTGTCTCATTAATTCTTCACAGATTTGCTGTTTCTGGGGCACCTGGGTGGCTCATTCAGTTCAGCATCTAAGTCTTGATCTCAGCTCAAGTCGTGATCCCAGGGTCAGGGAATGGAGCCCTGCATTGGTCTCTTTGCTGAGTGTGGAGTCTGCTTGGGATTCTCTCCCCCTCTCTCTCTGCCCCTCCTCTGCTCACACATGCTTTCTCTCTCTCTCTCTGTTTCTCTCTATCTCTTTCCCTCAAAATAAATACATAATCATGAAAAAACCAGTCCGAGAACCCAGGCGGGAGAAGGGAAAGCTTCCCCCCCTCCTCACTACCACCTGGCCCCAGAAATGTGGGCAGATCTAGAAGTTCAGGAACACCCCCAAAGACAGCTGTCAAGGAAATGGGACCTCACAGCCTCGAGGAGCTCGATTCCACCAACACCCCCTCAATGAGCTTCAAAGCGGGTTCATCCCCAGAGTTTCAAGGAACTCAGCCCTGCCAAAACCTTGGTTACACCCAGGTGACATCTGTGTACAACACCGTGAGATAAGAAATTTGTGTCGTCTTACGCGTCTTGTTGGTGGTGATTTGTTTCAGCGGCAATAGGAAACGAAAACAAGGGCCACCCACCTCGTGGATTGTTGTAAGAATTAAAGAAAAGACTCACGCGTATTTCATAGGGCCGTGCTTGGCACACAGCACATCCTCTCTCAGCGTTGGCTGCAGTAACTTTCTGTTGAGAAATGTGCAATATCCTGAGACACCCGCCTAGCCCTTGGAAGATGCCCGATTCGTGTAGTTATGCTTATAAAAAAAAAGTATTTACCCATGGACTTGAAGAGAGCCTATAACTTTATGAAGCTACATGTTAGACCCTCAGTTCTTGCTTCTTTCTTTTCATAGAGAATATCTACTGAGGAGTGTACGTTGGCTGAAAAACAACTACGAGCTTAAGGAAGTCAATAAAATTAAAGTAGTTTTGCTCGTACATCCATGATTAGATGTGCTCAAAATGGAATTAATTTCTTCTAAAGGGTCAGGCATCTTTAGAACTTCTCTGACCTTGAGCTACCTCTCTAAAATTTTCAATGCTTATTTATTTTTGAGAGAGAGAGAGAGAGAGAGAGGGCAGGGGCAGAGAGAGAGGGAGACACAGAATCCAAAGCAGGCTCCAGGCTCAAAGCTGTCAGCACAGATCCCAACGTGGGGCTCGAACCCATGAACTGTGAGATCATGACTTCCTGAAACATTTAAATGGGTCCCTTTTATATCTGTAGCAGGTGCACTGCTAGAGATGCTCAGGGAAGGCAGGGGGCAGCTTGAATAACACCAGTCCTGGCCTCTTCCGCTGAGTGTCACTCTGTAAAAATACAGCACAGATCGAAGAACATTTGCCTTACAACAGCTAGATAATTAAATACTGTCATGGCTCAGCACCCTGCTTAGAGTTAAAATATCAGGATTACATCACTCTTAGCCACCAACACATTTTTCAACAGCTTTAAAACCCTCGCAATAACTAGAATGTCCTGACCAGCCCTTGTGCACATGATTTTTGAAGCATATCAGCTCACAGAAACAAATGTATTAAGCCAGAATAATGTGTACATCACCAGGCAAAGATGAATCATTATTTAATGGAGCTTGAAATTACTTCAGTCTGTAAAGCATGGCGGGAAGATATGTTTCACCTGCCCGCCCTGTCCGTCGTTTATGCCTCCAACCTGCCTCGAAAGGATGAGCGGGGGTAGACGCTGAGACACCAGAAAAGATCCATCTGTTATATAACACGCTGATCGAAAGCCCCGGTTCCCCCACCCCCACCCCGCTGTGTATGCTACCATTTTCACAACTGAAAAATTATTTGTGGAATCTTCTAGGGGTTACAATCAGCGAACAGGTGACTTATAAATATCACTTGAAGGGGTGACGTGTGCCCATTTCAAAGACGGATAGAAGCTCCAGAAAGAACAAGTTCTCCTCCCAGGGCATCAGCACCATAATTCACATGGAGGGTCTAACAAGCAAATATCCATCTTAAATCGTAGTTGATAATTTCCTAGAGCGGAAGCATACTTTAAGGTATGAAATATTCATGGTGCACCATACCTGCACCCATTAGACTGCGCGAGAAACCCTGCCATTTGCTACCGATTTCACTACCTGAGAAGCAACACTATGTATAAAATTGTGCATACCGTGTCCTCAGACACATTAAAAGACGTATCTCTTAGTTTCAGTCGCTCATACATTTAAATCGTGCATCGGTAATTCATTATATCACAGCTCAGTAAACAGTGGTACAAAGTCATGCCTATAGAGTTACTACCTGGGAGAGAGGAAGCAGATGATGATAATACCAGGTAAAGGAGTCGCCATGAAGAAGTCTCTGCAAACTTATCCCATAGCACAGAGGATGGAAAGACTCCATGTCAAGCTGGAATCTTCAATGAGCGTGCCATAAAGTAGGGGGGAGGGGGGGAAGCGCACAGTGCTCTCAAAATTAAAGATAGGGAAGGGTGTCCTGGGAGGAAACAGCATGTGCAGGGGTACAGGTGTGTGGAGGGCACTGAGTGTCCCAGCCGCCGTGAAAAAATCATCTTTTTGAAAATGTCTCTCATCCAGTAATTATCAAGCCACAATAAATTCACATAGCATAATTACCTTTATTAAATATACTCAGCAAGACCCAACCATTGGGTCTCTTTAGAAACTGAATTATCCTGGGGCTCCTGGGTGGCTCAGTTGGTCGAGCGTCCGACTTCAGCTCAGGTCACGGTCTCGCAGTTCGTGAGTTCGAGCCCCGCGTCGGGCTCTGTGCTGACAAACAGCTCAGAGCCTGGAGCCTGCTTCAGATTCTGTGTCTCTCTCCGTCTCTCCCCCTCCCCTGCTCATGCTCTGCCTCTCTCTGTCTCTCAAGAATAAATAAATGTTAAAAAACAAAAAAGAAAGACCTTGAATTATCCTCACACGTCCAGTGTATCCAGTGTAGGTCAGAATCTCTGTAACAAAATATACTTGTGATGTTTGGACGCCCCTGCAAGATCTTGTTTCTGGAAGGAAAGCAAAAACAGAGTGAATAACAACAACAAAAAATCCGAGAGTCAGGTACAGAAACTTGTTCAAAGCTCCTCTTATTACGGGATCCGAGTCTAGACTCATCAGTGCTGAAGTGTCTGAACATCTTTATCGGGCATGTTATTTCATGACATAAAGGGAAGGAGGAAAGGCAGAGAAGGTAGCTTTCCTAAGAAAACAAACTTTCTGATGATGCTTTGAAGAATATTTGACAAAAGAATAGAACAGCATTCTATCCCTGTGTTTGATCTGTGGATTTTAATTACCTCCCCTAAGTCAGTGCCCCACCACGTTGACGAATATCAGCTCTGTCCCAGACGAGCTTATGCACCGTGGAAATAGCAGCGGCAGGACCCGGGAGCGAAGGGTCTAGGACAGAGAACTGACTGATCCTATTGTCTTCACGTAGTTTCTAAAATGAGCTTGGATGTGTATTTCACAACCATCACCTGCCGTCATGGCCAAAATAAAGCGTTTGTATCTGCACTGCCTCGGCCGTAAGGACAGAGGTCGTTAGAAATACATGTGGACCGATATTAATGTCCACTTGGTACCGTGTTCAAAGATATACTTATCAGAAAGCACATAAAACGGCTACTAAGCATACGGATAATTGTTCACTTTATAAGCAATCAAGAAATGCTAGATATAAGACCAACGTGTGCTCTGTGCTTGCAATTCTGCGGAAGAGGGTGGGCCTCTTCTCTGGAAGGCAGTGCCGGAAAGCATGGCTTGTTTCCAGCCCTGCAAGACGGGAGGGTGTCAAGGATTAGAATTCAGAGAGCCACTTGCTGGGGGTGCTGGACGCACACCCCGTGCTTCACCTGGGGACCCTGGAGACCACATCCTTGGATCAGGGGTGAGGCAGAGGTAGATGCCGTTGTACTGTCCCGGCCATCTGCCCCCCGTCCTCTGTACGCTGAGACAGGGGCTGCTCCGGCTTGTGACTTTCCCCATGAGAACATCAGCAGCAGTGTTTATTATCCTGTTTAGTTTCGTTAACCGCTAGTCATTGTTTTGAGTGCTTTTCCAAAGTCATTAGCGGACTTCCTCCAGCTCACTCAGCAATACTTTCAATTAATCCACCAACAGAGTTCTTTGTATCACAGCTAGAATGAGCTTGTTAATGGGTGACGAGTGCAGAGCGCCCGGTTTTCTCTTCTCCAGACCCAACGCCCAAGCAGGGACGGGGATAATTTACGCACAACCCGAGTGGCTTGTGTGAACTGCTTTTCAAAGTCGTGGGAAAAATAAAAGATTCAACAGCTCTTTTTACATTTGAGCCTTCCTGTGGTTTAGGGAGAAAGAAGTTGATATCAATACAGTACATTATTCATCTTTAAAGGTCTCGGCAGTCTCCCCGCACGAAAGTTGGGGAGGAACATACGAAAATACTGAGTGGAAAAGCAGAAAGAGCCCCTGCTTACCACCTTGGGATTTTCTTGCATAAATGTGAGAATCATCTTCTTTTGGATTCTGCATCCACCATCGATCAATTCCCCACTCTGCTCGGCTCTCCGAGTTTATGGTAGTGGAGATTGCAACTGCTGGGTTTCATGGGTAGGCCACATGTTGAGCAAGACGGTCTCAGGTGGACGAGAGAGGGGCAGCCCTGACCATGTGTCCGTCATCTGGGGACACTTGCTTGGGAGCACACCGGTGGGTGGCTACATGGAGGGCGACCTGCCCAGATAGGTCAGGGAGCATTCAGGTTCTGGAAGGAAGACTCAGAATCTCAGCTGAACTCCTACTTCCCACACTTATGGGGAAGTTGTTAACCTCTCCATGTCTCAGTTTCTTCCTTCCTTCCTTCCTTCCTTCTTCCCCCTTCCTTCTTCCCCCTTCTTTCTTTCTTTCTTTCTTTCTTTCTTTCTTTCTCTTGTTCTTCTTTCCTTCCTTCCCTCCCTCCTTCTCTTTCTTTCTTTCTTCCTTTCTTTCCTTCTTTCTATCTTTCTTTCTTCCTTCCTTCCTTCCTTCCTTCCTTCTTCCCCCTTTCTCTCTCTTTCTTTCTTTCTTTCTTTCTTCTTTCCTTCCTTTCCTCCCTCCCTCCCTCCTTTTCCTTCTTCCTTCCTTCCTTCCCCTCTTTCATTCTTTCTTTCTTCCTTCCTTCCCCCTTTCTCTTTCTTTCTTTCTTTCTTTCTTTCTTTCTTTCTTTCCCCTGCCTTTCTTTCTTCCTTCCTTCCTTTCTTCTTTAGAATTTTAGGTTTATAGCCGAATTGAAGGGAAAGTAAAGAGATTTCTCATTATATTCTGCCTCCACACGTGCACTGCCTCCCCCATCATCATCATCATCCCCCACCAGGTGATACATTCATTATAACTGATAAACCTACATGAACATGACATCATCCCCCCAAATCCATGGTTTGTTTTAGGGGGTTCACTCCTGATTTGCACATTCTGAGTCTGGACAATGTGTAATGACATGTATCCATCATTAAGGATGGGTATTTCCAGGCCCTAAAAATTCTCTGTGTTCTGCCCATTCATCCTTCCCTCCCTCCATCTCTGGAAACCTTTTTACTGTCTGCATAGTTTTACCTTTTCCCGGCTGCCATGTGGTTCGACTGGCACCTATGCAGTCTTTCCCAATTGGCTTCTTTCCCTTAGGAATATGCATTTCCGTTTTCTGTCTTTTCATGGCTTGATAGCTCATTTCTTTTTCATGGCGAATAATATTCCATTGTCTGGATGGACCACAGTTTATTTACATTGCTTCTGGGCCTGGAGCTTTCTGTTTTGGGAGGTTATAAATTTTGATTCAATTTCTTTTTTTAGTTCATTTATTTATTTATTTATTTATTTATCTATATATCTATTTATTTTTGAGAGAGAGACAGAGAGAGAGAAAGCAGGGGAGGGGCACAGAGAGAGGGAGAGAGAATCCCAAGCAGGCTCCACACTGTCAGCACAGAGCCCGATATGTGGCTTGAACTTGTGAACCATGAGATCATGACCTGAGCCAAAATCCAGAGTTGGACGCTTACCCAACTGAGTCACCTAGGCACCCCTGATTCAATTTCCTTAATAGATATAAGCCTATTAATGATCTATTTCATCTTATGTGAATTTGGGCAAATTGTGTTTTACTGGGAATTGGTCCATTTCATCCAGGTTACCCAACTGGCTAGTTATTGTTCACAGCATTCCTTTACAATCCTTTTAATTGCCATGTGGTCTGTAGTGATGTTCTTTCATTCTCTGGTATCAGTGATTTGTGTCTTTTCCCTTAGCCTGGCTAGAGGCTGGTTGATTTTATTGATCTTTTCAGAGAACCAATTTTTGGTTTCAATGATTTTCTCTAGTGGTTTCCTAGTTTTTATTTCACCGATTTCTGTTCTTTTTTTAAAAAATTTATTTATTTATTTTGAGAGAGACAGAGACAGCACAAGAGGGGGAGGGGCAGAAAGAGAGAGGGAGGGAGAATCCCAAGCAGGCTCTGCATGTGAGTGCAGAGCCCGATGTGGGGCTCGAACCCATGAACTGTGAGGCCATGACCTGAGCCGAAACCAACAGTCAGACGCTCAACCAACTAAGCCACCCAGGCGCCACTCATTGGTTTCTTTTCTAATTCACATTACTTCTTTTTCTTCTGCTTACTTTGGGTTTAACTTGCTCTTCTCTTTCTAGTTTCCTAAGGTAGAAAACATAGATCGCTGTTCTTCGATCTTCCTTTCTTTCCTAACATAAGCATTCAATGCTATCCGGTCCCCTCTATCTCTGCTTTTGCTCGATCCTGCACATGCTGATGGTTTTATTTTCATTAAGCTCAAAATAGTTTTTAATTTCTCCTGAGATGTCTTCTTCGACCCAGGTATTATTTGGAAGCGCGTTGTTTAATCTCTCTAATTTGGGGATTTGCCAACTACCTTTTGTCATTGATTTCTGTGTAGTTGCATTGTGGCTTCTGAGCAGACATTGTACGATTGCCATTCTTTAGAATTGGTGCCTCTGTGTTTCATGGCCCGGAATGCGGTTGATCTGGTGCATGTTCCAGGTGTGCATGAGAAGAATGTGTATTCCTGCCTCGATTGTTTCATCCATAAAATGGGGATGAAAGTAACGCCTGTCTCATCGAATTGCTGGATCGGGGAGAGTCCATGCTTGCCACACTCTGTGGAGGCCTGTCTGATCTGTGAACGTCCCTCGTTAGAACCTCATGGCCCTCACACTCGCTGTTCCGTCTGCTTAGAGCTACTCTTCCGGACCTTCCCATGGCTGGCTCAGTCTCACGCTGCAGGTTTCCTTCCTTGAGACCCTTTTATAACCTGCGACTACTGTCCCAGATCTGTGTTTGTAATAACATTTTGTCAGAGTCTGAAATGCTTTCATTAGTCGCTTTTTGCAGTCTCCTAACCACTAGACCGAACGTTCCTGAGGATGGACAGTGTCTCTGTCGTCTTCGTCTCAACAAACCCAGTATCTAAAAAGCAGGTTCTCAAGATAAAAATGCATGCGTGAATGAGTGAATAAATTATTCCATTTGTGCTATTATGAGACCAATCAGTAGGACACAGGGCAAGGTGGTTATTATCAGATACAAAAAGGAGAAAATTATACCAAAGGAGGCTACCTAGGGAGCCTCTCTTTTCCTTTTCTCTGCTTTAATTCCTGGGAAACTTTAAAAAAAAATTTTTATCTTTATTTTTGAGAGAGACAGAGACCGAGTAGGAGCAGGGAGGGGCAGAGAGAGAGGGAGACACAGAATCCGAAGCAGGCTCCAGGCTCTGAGCTGTCAGCACAGAGCCTGATGTGGGGTTTGAACCCACCAACCTCAAGATCCTGAGCCAAAGACAGACATTTAACCAACTGAGCCACCCCCAAACACGTCATTCCCAGGAAACTTAAAAAAATGCTCCGTTTTATGCCGTTGTGTCAAAACTCTTTCCTCCCGCCAGGCCTGCCCCGGCTCCCGGGGGAATCATCAGCAGCTGTTCTCACCTGACTCGTGGACCCACGTGGTTAACAGCCCAGGTGACAGGAGGGAACATCACGGTGGCAAATTTGAGGCGTGGCTAACTCAGACCGTCTCCGTCTCTGGGCTGCGTGAAGCAGAAGGGAAGGCTGAGTGATGGGCAATGGTGGGCTGGATCTTTATTCTGAAACCCTTGTTTTAGAACAGAATCACTGGTAATGGGCCGGTAGCAAGGACAGCAATGCCAGCAGAGAGGATTCTGTATGCCAGGCCCAGGACCGGGTTTCCCATTTACGTCCTGTGTATCTCATTTAAACTCCCAGGACCCAAAAAGGCAGGTCCCATCATTGTCCCCTTGTACAGCTGAAGACACTGAGGCTCACAGAGTCCGCGACTTGCCCAAGGTCACACACCTGGTGACGATCAAATTCAGGGGAGCCCGAGCCCAGATGTATCACACTTAGTCATGCAGAGTGTTCAGCAATGACAACTGTACTTCAACATAAATGTCAAAAATTAAAATAACAAGGGTGGCTGGGTGGCTCAGTGGGTTGGGCGTCTGTCTGACTTCGGTCCAGGTCATGATCTCACGGTTTGTGGGTTCGAGCCCCACGTCGGGCTCTGTACTGACAGCTCAGACCCTGGAGCCTGCTTCGGATTCTGCGTTGCCCTCTCTCTCTGCCCCTCCCCTGCTCATGCTCTGTCTCTGTCTCTCCTAAAAAAATAAAGTTAAAAAAATTAAAATAAAAAAATTAAAATAGCATAAAAACAAATATTCAATAGAAAGAGGTGTGGTCACTTCATACTGAATAAATAAAATAAATTGAATAAAGAGAATGGCTCATGTAAGAAGGATGTATGAAAAAATATATATGTGAGTATTTTATTTTATTTTATTTTTATTTAATTTGGGTGTGAGAAATTTACATTCCTACCAGGGCCAGGTGGGACTATCAAATTGGCCGGAATTACAGACGCTGGGGAGACTAGGATTTTGAGGAGCCCAAGCCCCGTCCAAAGGTACAAGATGCTCCCTTGTTCTTTCTTAAATGTTTTTTTTTAATGTTTATTTATTGTTGAGACAGAGAAAGACAGAGCATGAATGGGGGAGGGTCAGAGAGGGAGGGAGACGCAGAATCCGAAGCAGGCTCCAGGCTCCGAGCTGTCGGCACAGAGCCCGACGCGGGGCTCAAACTCACAAACCTTGAGATCGTGACCTGAGCCGAAGTCGGCCGCTTCACCGACTGAGCCACCCAGGCACCACTTCCTTGTTCTTTCTTAAAGCCACTGCGGACAAAGAGTGTCTTTTTGCTTCCCAAGAGAAGGCAGACACCCAGAATGTGCTATGGCATCCCCACCCCACTCCCATGTTTCAAATACTGACAATTAAGTGAACATTTTTTTTTTTAACATCGAGCAGACTCAGCCCTGCGAGAAACAAAGGGATTGAGGAACATATTCGGGGGCCAAATATAGCCTGTCGCTGCCAATGTAAATCTCTAGATTTGGGGTTTGGTTTAGGAACTGATCTGTACTGAACTGTTCTGGGTGAACTGTCTCTTTTCTTTGTGCACAGAGGTAAGCAAGGGCTTTGCTTCCGAGTATGCTCAGAAACCCACCTAACCCAAGGCCACAGACCTGTTCCTGATGTTTGCAAAGTGGACTTCATGTCTAAACCTGCCTGCGCGGGCGAGCCAGCTGACATGACCACCCGTGAGGCGCAGTGCTCTCTGCATCCAGAAACGGTAATGACGCTGTCCATCCAGGACCATGCATGTCTTTCCAATGTCCACTGATGCCTCAGCTCCAGGAGGAATTTAAGACTGATGCTAGTGTGGGGCGCCGTGGTGCCTCAGTCAGTTGAGCGTCTGACTTCAGCTCCGGTCATGATTTCTTGCAGTTCGTGGGTTCGAGCCTCGCGTCAGGCTCTGTGCCGACAGCTCGCAGCCTGGAGCCTGCTTCGGATTCTGTGTCTCCCGCTCTCTCTCTGCTCCTGTCCCGCTCATGCTCTGTCTCCCTGTGTCTCTCTCTCTCAAAAATAAATAAACATTAAAAAAAAAAAAAGACTGATGCTACCATGACCCTTCCTCCCGCCTGGTCCCCTAACCAGAGGCAGGCTCCCTCGCTGTCGTGCAGGGAAGAAGCACGCATGAGAACCACGTCGATGGCTGGGCTCCTGGCTGGGCGCTCACAGCCTGGCCACGTTTTAATATTGCACACGCCATCCCATAACACTAAACGGACTCTCAGAAATGCGTTTTGCAGTATAACAGGACGAAAATCACGTGTGACCTCAAGATAAATCGATTTTTCCATAAGAAGGAGGCAATTTAGTGTTTCTTTTAACTCAGCGCTGCTTTCCTCGGCCACTTTGATGACGTGACGAACATCCTCAGAAGACAGGACTGATGCTGTTTCGTGTCGGAGCGAGCGCGTCCAACTGAGGCCCAGGATCTTGTCAGTGAATGAGGAGGAGGGATCGATCCAGGCGAGAACTCTTCTCAGCAATCGATGGATTTCTGCTGAGTTCGGATAGAACGGCATTCTCTCGGTCCGCCTTGGAAGGAGGCTCAGTTGGTACTGTTGCTTTTTAGATCGCCGATGAAGTTTTAAATTCCACGATATCTGCTATCATGGCCACTCTCTAAACTAACAGGTGCTCGTGACTGGAGCACTTAGCTTGTGCTTCATTGCATGCTGCACGTGGTTAGTATTCTGGGTCCCGAGGCTCAGAATTCCTGGCGTCTTGGTGTTTTCGAAGATAGGAAACACAGTGGAAAGATCATAAGCGTGGAGACTGATGCCGTGTGTTCCCAGGTTCCATACATCTAGGATAAATTGCTTGCCCTACTCGATAAATGAAACTGCAGCGCCTCTTTGGGGTTCCTCCCCCACCGTGGGGTCATGTGCCTCTGGTGGAATGTGGCCGGGGAGGGGGTGCGCTTCTAGGCGGCCCCCACTCCAACATGAAACCACGTTAAACCACATGGTGAGAAATGATTTCCCAGTTGCAGCTTTCTTTTGGTCTCTCTGGACACACGAGGCAGGTGGTTTATTGGGTGACGGTACATCGTCATACTTTCTAAACTCCCCGTTTAAGAAAGGGAATGGGTCTCTCGGGAATGACTACCGAGCTGGAATTTTCTATAGCAGCCACTCGTTTCTACTGTATCGATTTGGTATTTACCAGACCTAGCGGCATTCCCATGTACATGTCAAAGAGGATGCACGCGTAAAATCCAGCAACCTCCTTTCTGTCCTCGCCCCAGCCTCCCTCCCCTCTCCTGCACTGTCTTCAGCTCCCGCACAACTGTGTTCTCCAGCTTGGCTAAAAATTAGAGCTGGAGGCAGAGGCTGGAAGGATTCGTTGGCCATTTAATGAGGAGCCGTAGACGGCCAGATGCCCTTTCGCTTATGGTGAACACCATGTTGTAACGGGAGGCTGTGTCTGCCATCAGTCTGTGACCACTCACATGCAGCCCTGACTTTATTCTGTAACGTCAACACAGTGTCCAAGACCTGGGTCCCAGGGCGTCCCAGTCTGTGTCTTGACTTTCTCCCAGTGGGCCCGAGTGTGATTTCCTAGGGACGCAGACTGACACGTATCTAAAAGACAACACAAACATGCGTTTTTCCCCATCACTCGCTTTGCCTCTCCTGCAGCTCTGAAGGTGTCCCTCCAATGTTCTTTAATTTTCACGCAGAGCTGACCCGTTCAACAGTGTAACCATCCGTCGGTAGCCGTGCTTTTCCTCCTTCTGGGAATGGCGTGCGGCGGGCTGGGGTCTCCACTGAAGAGAGCTGCCAGCAACATTCACTCCCGACATAATAGCAGGCTTTCCGGCGTGGGGAAAGCAAGGGTAACCCGTCTCCTTGACTCTTATTAATACGCATAGCGATAGGAAAGGCTGTACCGTCACAAAAACATGCAGAGTAAGAGGGCTGCAGGGCACAGGGTCCTTCTTATTTATCGGAGTGCTTTTACAGATTTGCCCGCGTGTGCTCTCGTGAAGCTTGTAAAGAGGTCACTCTCGGTTCCTGCAGAGACAGTGGGAGGCACGGGTCAGACCTCACAGGTCTGCGTAGAACGCGCACCCAAGGTTTCAGGCCATAAATTCAAAAGGCACCAAAAGGATGTTCCGTAAATGAACCCAATTTCTGTGTTAAGCCTCCTTGCTGTACATCTCAGACTCTTGGGGGTTCCTTCGCTTCTGTAAATTCTGGGGCAGGGGCCAGTTCATCCCCGGGTACTGGGGGCACGGCCTTGAAGAGACGTCTGCATGGCCGTCTGGGCTGGTAGCTGGCATGCTGTGGCAGCCCATGCAGGACCACCGCGGAGTCCCCACCTGGTCCCAGACACAGGTCCCAGATGTCACGGCCAGTCTCTCTCCGGGGCAGCAGACGGGGCTCCACACTGCTCCCCCACGCCTGGCTCCCCGGAAGATCATAAGTTATATTCTAAGCTGGGGTTGTGCTATTTCCTTGGGCTCAAACAGGAAAAGCAGGCCCTTTTTGTTAATTACAGGGACGGGAGACACCAGGTCATGGATTTCCTGGAAATGGTTTCATTCCGAGAAGTGGAAGAGACAGGCCAGATGACGTCTCTTCCTATCATCTGCTTTAAAATGTGCTGAGTGTTTGTGATGTTGCCGGTGTCTCCTGTTGAGCAGTCAGCAGGACAGTACAAAGGGTCTCGATTTTCAGGGCCCTACACCCGTAGCGTATGACGTGTTCCCTGTCCCACCTAACCTATTAGAGGGGGTTTAATCTTTGAGGAGAATCGTGAGTGTGTGTGTGTGTGTGTGTGTGCGTGTGTGTGTGCACTGTCAATTTATGAAGTCGCCTAAGCATTCTGTAGTCACCCATGAGCACGTTCTGGTCCCCATGAGGGCCATGAATTGCAAAACTCGAAACTCAGAAAAGCACTCCTTGTCTCTCTCTTTCTGCTGTGTTTTCCTTCACTTCAAGTGATGGCACAGAATGTTTCGTGTGGACACAGCAAACAAGAGCGTCCAGAGTACACGGCTGCTTGTGTGAGTCCAACGGCACCTGCGAATCTCCAGGCCAAGCAGCTTGACGTCACATTGAGGCCTTCCACTCTTGCTAATTCTTTCTACAAGTAAGAAGATGCCTTAAGGATACTTTCTATATTGCTAAAGGCACCTTCTATCCTCCAAGGGTGCACTGGACAACCTTCTCTGTGACCTTCTGGAAACTCGGCAGCCGTGTTTGCCAATAGGGCTTATCTGGAAAAACATTTTCCCCTGGCCCGTCTCTTCTGCTTCTTGGAATGAAACCATTTCCAGGAAATCCATCCTGGCCTGTTTCCTGTCCCCGTTATGAACCAAAAGGGCTCTGAGTAGTTTGGTTTGCCAGGTGGGACTTGATATTCAAAATCTTTATTTCCCCTGGCTCCCCCTTCGATCGATAGATCCGTAATTGTTCTTTCCTCTTCTTTTGTCTGCGTTTCGCCAGCACTGATGTGGCTGGCATTGCTTCCCTTACGTGACATGAACATTCTAACAGTTTCATAGAAAAGAGAAAATTGCACTTTGGTTAGTTGTTCTCTTTGTTGCCTTTGAATGATTTCATGGAAGAGAAGGTTCAGTGTTAATTTTTACCATGTTATTTACAGACTGTGTCCCATCTTTCTAAGACTGATCTGTGGACACTGGAAAACCCGGGAGCCTGTACCTACAGACTCACGGCTCTGCTCCCCCAGCCAGCTGCCCCCGCCTGGCTGTGATGCCATGTGGATCAGGAAAAGGGGCACAGCGAGGTGCGGATGGGGGGGCCGAGAACCCAGGGTGGCAGACGGGCCCCGCTCTGAGTCAGGGCCCCGGAGACGTAGGGTCCACGGCAACCGAGACCGAGGTCCCATCAGGATGACCCTTGGTGATGCTGTATGGAGAGATCTCTTGGCGACTTAATACCTTCAGGCCTCTCAGAAGCAGCCTTTTAGAGCAAATATTAACCAGATGCACAACATTTCTGTATATTTTCTGCAGCAGCTTTGAAGGACCTCTCTCAAGGATTATTTATTGTTTCTCTTTGCTTTTAAAACAATTGAAATGCAAAATCAGCAATTAATATGTTTCCTCTTACTCATAGCCAAATGGCGTCCCTCACACGGACACTGAGCTTCCTGCAATCAAGTCGTCAGAAGGGTTATCTTTACTCTGTCCTCCCTGCGCTTGTGAACACAGTCTTGGGGGCCGATATCTGGGGACCGTGAAAAGCAGAGCAGAGAGGAGGCCCGGAGCCCTCGCAATGCTAAGTGCGCGTCGCACAGGGAACTTCCTTCTTTAGAAGCTCGGCCCCTACTCCTGGGGCGGGGGGGGGGGGGGGGGGGGGGGCGCCCGCCCTGGTTTGCCCTAAACGGGAACTGATTTCATTTACTGTGAAACACAAATCAAACATCCTGAGCTCTGCACCCTGGTGCCTCTCTGTCCGCTCTGTTTCACTTATTTATAGGACTCACCGTGGGCACCATGAAAGCACGTTTAAAATAAAGACAACAGGGACAATCAATCACAGAGAAGCAAGGCTGCTGCTTCTCCTTCTTCTTCTGCATTTATTTTGAGAGAGAGCACACAAGCAGGCAGAGAGACGGGGAGACACAGAATCTGAAGCAGGTTCCAGGGTCTGAGCTGTCAGCCCAGAGCCCGACGTGGGTCTCGATCTCACAAACCACGAGATCATAACCTGAGCTGGAGTCGGATGCTTAACTGAGCCCCCAGGCGCCCCAAGAAGCAAATCTTCTTAAACAACCTGGTTAGTGACTTCCTAGATACTCACCAGCCTGTCTCCCCAACAACACCGGGAGTTTGGAAGAGATTCGTGGGTCACTGTGGGCTGGGTCCCACCCGTGTTGCTCTCTGCACTGAATGGCAATGATAACAGGGGTCAGGCGGAGGCTCCCGGCGCCTCCCCAGGTTTGGGGGGACTGGACAGAAGCAGAGGTGGTGCCCTGGGTGCCCATGGGACGTGGCTTTTGGTAACACAGCTTCCAACTTTTACAGCTTTGCCTTAAAACCCAGTCCCACCCCCCGGTGATTCAGGTCAACGAGTCAAGACGGCAGATGTGTTTTCAAAGTCAGTTGGTTTAGAAATGCTTTCGGGGTGTGCCCCTTCCCTAAATCTCTAACTCCCGAGCTGTTTTCTGGGGCTCTGAACAAAGACAACCTCTGCCCTCATTTGTTATCTGGAACCCAAGCGAGTCTTTTATTTTATTTTTTTCCTTCAGCCCAATTAATTGAGCCCGGAGCATTTATCTTTTAATTGAAATGGTAGTTTTCATAAATATTCATCAATCCCAAGTAAGTTTCCAGGGTCAGCAGGCCATGTGCCAGGAAGGAAGAACACGGCTGTTTTCCTTTCCCTGGGGTGAGCTCACCCTCGTGAATCCCTAAGCAGCTTTTCTTACTTACGAAAATTCAGTTCGAATTTACGGTTGGCCTGTCAGGGTGAGGTGTGCGCATGGGACCTGTGGGGACAGGGTGTCTGATCCGTGCACCTTTTCATCTCTCTGCCCATCCACCTGTGGCCCCCGCACGGTGACATTCTACCCACACCCAGTATCACAGATTTACGTTTAAGGAACGATAGATACATAATCATAGAAATGTGGAGTTACCGATGTCATGTCAGAGGGAAGACATTCAGAGGACAGGGCGATCAGGCGCTTTAGACGTATATACAAGGTAATAAAACACGATGTAAACTGTGCTCTCTCCTGGGGGTCGCTATCATGTTACGTCAGTGAGGATTATCAGAGTATCTATGCCCGCTGTAGTCAAATGCTTAATTCCTACACATTCTGGATATTCATTGGGAATGGGCTGTGGCTTTTCTCCACTCCTTGCTGGGGACCCGGCTGGTGAAGCATCGCCTCCCAGGACCATTGCTGGTCGTCGTGCCAATGGAAAAAGAGAACATGGCAAAGAGCATGCTGACTCTTACAGTTTCGTGGTGCAAGTGACGACTGTCATTTGTGGTTCGCGTTACATCGGTCAAAACAAGTCACAAGTGAGTTCAGGAGTACAAGGATTTGTGACCTTCCCACACCCATTTGTGACCTTCCTCCCACCGAAGGATATAGAATCATTAAATGTGAATTGTCTCCTTTTTCTTGAAAGAAACACGGATGTTTTTGGGCACCACGAGAAAATCCAATGAAAGCTGACATCAGAAATAGAGCACACTGGAAGCTTCGTAGATCCTTGAGAGCAGGAACCACACCAGATTCACCCCCGATTCCAGCGTCCCACAGAAGGCATGGAGTGTTCAGAGAGAAATACAGGACTGTTGAAGGAAAAAAAGAAAATAGACGTTGATGAAGATGTTAATGACGAACTCAGATTTATCCTCTTGAAAGGAATTCTGTGCACCTAATTTGAAACGAAGGGCTCTTTTATTCTGGGATGAATAATCTAGAATCCAAGTCAATCGCTTCATTTTCTTCCAGAGTCGTCATAGGAGAAGGGAGGTTATTATCACTTCTCCTGGACTCTCCCGGAGAATCGGCAGCCAGTCTGTCTGCCCCTGGGATGTGTGCGAATAATCGAAGAGGAGAGAAATCAAAATAGAGCCAAATGGTTTCTGTGGTCTCCCCTTCCAGTCCCTCAGCGAGGAGCCGTGGTGAGCATGCAGGTCACAATCCTGTCCCATCTCTGGCTTTTCTAAGGGGACCACAGTGAAGTCATCTCCAGCCTCCTTCTTCACCAGAGAAGGTATTTCAGAATCACACAGGTGAGAAAACCAGACAGGACCAACTTGCAACGTGTGATCGATCCCAAGGGTCCGTGTGTTTGGGGTGGGTTGGCGAGCCCATCGCTTACAGTCAAGGGAAGCGGAGTTTCTCCGAAAGGAGAAAATAAGATCCAAACAGCAGTTCAGGCAGGAAGTTCAATTTAATTGATGTTACCAGTTTGAAAGGTGCAGTGGAGTGGAATCAGGAGAGGGGTTTTTGCGCTGTCTGGATTCAGATCGTCCCTGCAAGGATGCAAATGTGGAGTCAGCATTTTCACTAAGGAAGTCTAACGGCTGCATCTGTCCCAGCGGGTGATAAGTGTCTCTGCTCCGAGCTGCTACCTGAGTAACCAAAAAAGAACAATGGATGGGGCTCCTGGGTGGTTAAGCGTCCGACTTCAACTCAGGTCATGATCCCGCGGTCCGTGAGTTCGAGCCCCGCGTCAGGCTCTGTGCTGACAGCTCAGAGCCTGGCGCCTACATGGGATTCTGTCTCCTTCTCTCTCTGCCCCCCTCACATGTGCTCTGTTTCTCTGTCTCCCAAAAATAAATAAATGTAAAAAAAAAAAAAAAAAAGAAAAAGAAAACAAAACAAAACAAAAAAGAACAGTGGAGACATTTGAAGGTTAGAGGGGTTCAAAGGTGAGGCGTTTCCTTTAAGCCAATGGAGCGAAGAAAGTCTGGAATATTGAACACATGTAGAGAAAAAAAGTTTAGGAAGTTTGGACATCCACAGCGTTCTGCTAATGAAGGATGCCTACGTACACTCGGTTTTAACTAACAGGTCAGGGTCTTTGGAACTAAGATACACTTTTGTGAGACACTCCATGTCTGTCCAATGTACTCCCTGCCTTGTCTTCAAGTGGGTGAAGGTTGACCTTTGCTAAACGGATACAGGAGACTCTTATGTGGTGAACAAGTGAAATCAGAACGAATCACATTGTAGAGTATTTTTAAGTCTCTAATACGTCGTTAGTCATTCTGATGTTTAAACCAGTTGTCAACTATGAAGCCCCCAACCACTTTTTCCCTATTGGCTAAAGGATAAATGGGAATCTATTTACTAGGGACCGAAGGGCCAGGGAGAGGGCCGTGAGGGATGGTGCAGATAGCAGAAAGGTGGTCAAAAGCTGTGTATTGCATAATGAACTCACTCTCCAAACCTAAAAATACGCCCACATAATCATGCCGTGTTTTGTATCCGCTAGCTGTTGCCATGGCAATGCTGTGTAATAAGTAACCCCCACATTCAACAACCACAAACAATGAACACTTACTGTTATTCAGAGGACAATGCATACACCAGGCAGTTGTGCTGACCTTGACGGGTTTAAGCTTAGTGAGTTTTTGTGGGTTTGGGGTTTCTCTTCCTCCAGTTGGCTGTAGGGAAATTTCAGACGAACTCAGCTGGGAAGACTGGCCGAGCCCCGCCATGGTCTCTCGTCCTGAGCAGGCTGGCCCGGGCTCACTCTCACGCTGGAGGCAAAGTTCAAGAAGGAAAACAGAAGCAGGCGAACCCTGGTAAGCTGGGCTCGGAAATGGCACGTTGCCACACGGTCACGTAGACCGCAGCAGTCGTGGAGCCACACAAGATTCAGGGCTGAAGGGGTTAGGGGCAGCTGCGTGGCTCACTAGGTTGAGCATCCGACGTCCGCTCAGGTCATGATCTCACTGCTTGTGGGTTCGATCCCTGCGTCGGGCTCTGTGCTGGCAGCTCGGAGCCTGGAGCCTGCTTCGGATTCTGTGTCTCCCTCTCTCTGTCCCTTCCCTGGTCCCACTCTGCCTCCCTCTGTCAAATATAGATAAACATTACATTTTTTTTAAAGCAGAGGGGTTGTTAAATACTGATTGACTGATGGTTTCTTTGGGGGGGGGCATTACTCCCTCCGCCCTCAGGTCTCCTTTAGCAGCCGGACAGGAGGGGAGGTACAGACATGCACACAGGGCTGGACGGTGCGTGCATGGGAGGCGTGTGGACTGGCATTTAGGGCAGCACCTGCTGCTCCCCCTGCCTGAAGACTTCCCTTGACTTCCCTTGACTTCCTTTGCTGGACCCACTTCAATCAGTTTATTCCTCAGCGTGGACCTAAACTTCTGAGGAAGCCTTTCCTAAGCCCTCACATCTGACCCGTGCCCTGCTATACTGTCCTGGGACACCCTGTGCCTCCCACCACAATGTTCATGACCTTGCTTGCTATTCAGCAGTCTGTTCATCGACTGTATTCCTCACCTGGATGTAAGTTGATGGGAGGCTGGACTTTGTTCAGGTTGTTCGCCACTGAGTCTGGAACCTAATACATGTTCAATACATCGCTGGTGTATTCTAAACAGCTTTAAACCATGACTTTAAACACAGTTTAAGCCCGATTTTGTGATTCTCCTGAGTTAGATTTCCTACTGGATCCTGAACTAATAGCTCCCGTTTTCTCAGAGCGACATGGCAGGTGACCCATCTGACCTCCAGAAAGAGCCAGGTGCAAACATCACCCTTCCAGACGTTCAAAGGGAAACTGGAGAGCAGCCGAGAAAAGGAAGCCGTAGTAAGAGAGAGCTTTTCAGCTGAATAATTGGATTCCCAAACACATGCATATTTTATGCCTCTTCGTATTAAATCATTCATGGAGGAAGTGTTGTTGATAAATAAAATAGTATATGACAACAATCAGCAGACACATAATGATTTTCTCTTTCACACTTGGTTAGGTAAAAAGTTTGCCATAATACACTGTCAGACCTAAGTGATTACTGTTATTAGGGGCAAAAATGTGTGAGCGTTCAGAGCACACGATGGCTTTGGAATCGTCGTGATACGGAATGCGGGCTTGGAGTAAACCGTGCAGAGCCGACTCGGATCTGGAACCCAAACCGGCTGATCACCCTCGCCATTAGTGACTGCCCCACCTTCCACCGAGGGATTCTGGAAGCTCGGGAGGGGCACGTTTCTCTGCCACAGCGTGCTTTCTGGATTTGCCTTCCAAGACCGCCATACACAACCCTCCCTTGCCCCAAAGTCTTCCGCAAGGGGCAAACTCAAGCATGTTGCCGGCCAGGCACGTAGCCTCAAAGCTTTGAGTCATAGAGGAAAGGGCCCCATGGGGGCAGAGGGACAGGTGTACGGGATTGTGCTTTTCCCGCCAAAGCTGCCTCTGCTCACCTGTGCCACCAACACAGCCTTTCTCCGTTTTCACTCCTGCCTTTCTCATGAGCAGAAGTTGGGGGTGGGGGAGGGGTGCGGGGCTCAGGGAACACTCTGCAGGTGCATGCAACTTCTCCTTAAGTCCAGGACGGCTGGAGGTTCCATAACCTCACGCTGCCCGCTCCCAGCCGTTAGCAGCTTCTTGAAATGTGCCCTACCCAGTTCTGGGCGGTCATCCCTTCCCTGGTGCTCTGCACATCTGGAACAGTCCGTGCCGTCCAAGGCTCCCTGGCCCTCGATGGGCTTCAGGGTGCAAAACAGCCCAGCAAGCTCAGCTCGGTGGTAGGTTAGACGTAAGCTGTGGTTTTTAGTTCGTCTGCCTTTGGTTTTGAGAGCAGTGCTTTTTCCAACATTCCGTATTACGGGCAAAGCAAAATCTGTATAGTTCCCTCAAAGGAATTAAAAACGTGAGGGAGGTCTGAGCCCCAGCAAGGGTGAATATAAATTGTTGGGAGCTAATTGTAGCCATGAAAACCATCATTTTCAATCTGAATGGAACGCGACAGAGAGGAAGACTCCCGAGTGAGTATCTCATTGCTCCCTGACAAACCTACACTTCCTCCATGCAAATTTGCATCTCTCTCTCCTTTAGAAAACATATTGTTGAATATTTTTAAAATTAAAAAAAGCATTTAAAATTTTTTTTTCAACATTTATTTATTTTTGAGACAGAGACAGACAGAACATGAACGGGGGAGGGTCAGAGAGAGAGGGAGATACAGAATCCAAAACAGGCTCCAGGCTCCGAGCTGTCAGCACAGAGCCCAACACGGGGCTCGAACTCATGGATCGCGAGATCGTGACCTGAGCTGAAGTCTGCCGCTCAACCGACTGAGCCACCCAGGCGCCCCCAAAAAAGCATTTAAAATTTTTTTTCAACGTTTTTTATTTATTTTGGGGACAGAGAGAGACAGAGCATGAACGGGGGAGGGGCAGAGAGAGGGAGACACAGAATCGGAAACAGGCTCCAGGCTCCGAGCCATCAGCCCAGAGCCTGACTCGGGGCTCGAACTCACGGACCGCGAGATCGTGACCTGGCTGAAGTCGGACGCTTAACCGACTGCGCCATCCAGGCGCCCCCAAAAAAGCATTTTAATACATAACAAGTTTTAGGAAAACATAGACAGTGAAGATTAGAAAAAAATTGTTTTTATTATTAAAATCTTACTTTCCCAGGGGCACCTGGTGGGCTCAGTCAGTGGAGCATGTGACTTTTGATTTCAGGGTTGTGGGTTCGAGCCCCACATTGGGTGTAGAGATTACTTTAAAATCTTAGAAAAAAATAATACTACCTCTCCAAAGGAAAAAAAATCTATGAATAATTGGAGAATCTTCCCATGTAGCAATACATCTAAAAGTCAGTGGTCATCGGGGCACCTGGGTGGCTCAGTCTGTTAAGCATCCAGCTTTGGCTCAGGTCATGATCTCACGGTTGATGGGTTCAAGCCCCACATGGGGCTCTGTGCTGACAGCCCAGAGCTTGGAGCCTGCTTCGGATTCTGTGTCTCCCTTTCTCTCTCTGCCCCCCCACCCCACTCTCAGCCTGTCTGTCTGTCTGTCTCTCAAAAATAAATAAACATTAAAAAAATTACAAGTAAATGGCCATCTATGGTCTTTAGAACACTTACGTAGTCCTCGATTTCTAAATCGTTTGGTTCCAAATAGCATTTCCAAAATAACATCGCTTTTACAAAAAAGGTACAAACTCAGAAAAGTGTAATGTAGGGACGTAAGAAATCAGCTGACGTTTCTGACTTCCTATGGATGAGTTCTAGGCCTGAATTTGGAGGGTAGATATACATTTACAGCATGATCGGCACATGGCTTGCTATATGCCCTACTTACCGGAGCAAAACCGTGCCCAGATCTCAACCCTGTAACTCGGGTGGCTCTGTCTCTCCAAGCCATCCTATTTCCACAAGCCAGTCCAACACCTTTGGCATATGCCTCCCTGTTTAAAAACCAGTCATCGATTACCCAATGGGTTCTCCAGATCCTCTACATCTGGGGAATGTGTTGTCATTTGCAGTGGTCTGGTGCTCGTGTGCCGATCAGATGGTCACACGGGCTGAGCAGCAGAGTTTGGGTTTTAATAAACTGGGCAACAGACACCGATAAGCAGGGGGCTGCAATTTATACCCATTAAACCGTGATCGCCTTTCTGTCATTTGTACGTTATCTTCCCCAATGATGATTCTCTAACAAAGCCGCTGATGGATAAGCTCTTAGAAGGTTTGATTTTTCCATGTCCGTCATCTTTTTTGTACTATTTGGGAAAGTTCTAATAAGAAATATAAGCACTATGGGGGGCCTGGGTGGCTCAGCCGGTTGAGCGTCCGACTTCGGCTCAGGTCATGATCTCACGGCTTGTGAGTTCGAGCCCTGCATCGGGCTCTGTGCTGATGCCTCGGAGCCTGGAGCCTGCTTCCGATTCTGGGTCTCCCTCTCTCTCTGCCCCTCTCCCGCTCATGCTCTCTCTCTCTCTCTCTCTCTCTCTCTCAAAAATAAATATTCAAAAAAATTTTAAAAAAGAAATATAAGCACTATCGACTTGAACTAAGAGCATGCCTTTTATTTTTATTTTTAACAACAACAGCAACAATAAAAGAGGAGAGCACCTATGGAGATTTTGAGAAAAGAAATTATGATTCTACACAATTCTTGTAAAATTTTTGTCTATCAGATCCAGAGACATCATTAGAGTTACTGTTCTTTTTTATTAACGATTTTTTTAGTGAAGGTTATTGTTATTTTTCAATTTTATTTATTTTGAGAGAGGAGAGTGCAACTGGAGTAGAGGAGAGAAAGAGGAGGAGAGAGAGAATCACAAGCAGGCTCTGCACTGTCAGCGCAGAGCCCAATGCGTGGCTCAAACTTACGAACCGCGAGATCATGACCTGAGCCAAAGTCAAGAGTCGGATGCTTCACTGGCTGAGCCACCCAGGTGTCCCTAAAGTTACTGTTCTTGAAAAAGAAGAGGAAATTTAGAAACTCTCAAGAGCACAGAAGGGTTGTAGGCAGTAGTTAATCCAAGAAATTAATGCAAAATCAGAGGAGTTGATCACACAGGATAATTAATGATGAGAAGTGTTTTCGTTTAGTAACTAGCTTTCCATTATTTCCTTTTATTCTGTTTTTCCTGCTGTGGTTTTATAGTCCTGCCGAAGTGCCCTTGGCAACAGGTTGGTTTGTAGACGTTGTTAGGACCGCGGAAGGTGGTTTCCCCCTTTTGCAGGCATCAGGGGTCACGTCTCCCTCTCACCTGTGTAACACCCCGATTTGCACCTGGAAGTTCTGCACAGATTTCACTGCCCAGCAGGTTCCCCATCATCATCACCGCCATCAACACTATGAACTTTCTTTTCCTCGGCTTTTCTCCCAGGGTCCTGGCTCAACCTTCATAAACCACCGGACAAACTAAAGTCACACGAGTTCACCACCAATACACTAATAATACACAACGGCTGAAAGCATTTTAACAGCTGTGAGTACATGCGCTCAAATATATGTGCACACAGGACCTGTATGTGTACAATTAAGCACACGCCTGTCTGTATACATGATATTCATGCGTGAGTATCTAACACACATGTTCCAAATACACACACTCAATCACGTAAATACAAAGCAGGGTATTTTTTGTACTGCCTTTGAAGGCTCTAAGACCAGCGTTGATCCACTCATTCATCAAATACTTCTGGGGCTGTCTGTATGCCAGCCGTATTGTCACATTGTGTGATGCATTATAAAAAGAGGCAAAATCCCATTCTTTATGTCAATTAGAGTCAGTAATGATTTAGTGTGGTTGGATTTGGGGGTGGGGGCATGAAGGAAGCAGAAAGCAGATGATGAAGGGTGTTCAGATGGCGAGAAGGATTAGGATTCCTAATGATAGTGATAAATAATCGTGACAGGAAGTGATGGTGGCCGTGATAATGATGATGATGCCATTCCTATGGAAGGTTGTTTGCACATAGTCCTCGTCCCCAAGTCACAAGGGACAAGTCTGCTCACCATGGACTTACTTTGACCACTAGGAGCTGGACCAGAATGCAGGGAGCCAGTTGGAAGGTATGTCGAGTTTCTGTCAGCCTCCTGTGCTCCAGTGCCCACCGCAAACCTGGGACAAGGTGCTTCTGGGACACTACGTCTGGAGGTTTCTTACCCCATCCACAGGGGCATCTTTCATGTTCTTGAAGTGAGGAGAACATCCCACATTTCTTGAGGACCCATCTACTCACAACCGCCCTTCTCCATCCATGTGGAGGTTGGAGGAAAGGATCCAAAGAAAATCATCTTCTGTATCCATCCTTACAGGTCAGCAGGATCCCTTATGAAGTGGCATTTGCTTACATCCTTGTAGGATGCCTCGTTTTTCCCAGGTTCTTAACTATCAGTGCATATTAATCTACTGCAAATATTTATTCTGGACTTTTTCCGTGTTACGCACAGAGGACATACTATTAGCTAAACGTGTGTTCTTTCTCTATGATGCTTTCATTGTACAGGAGAGTATTTCGACACACAAGTGCCCGCCTGTGGACGTTCTGAATTAGTGAGTATGAAGCAGGTCCTGGGCTTTAAAACAATGCCTGTGACAACAGAGTTTTTCATCACACTGATGGTGCAGAAAATGGCCGTCCTGAAAGACGCTATTGACATATCTTAACTGTCAGTGATGAACAGGAAAGACCCCCAATTGTGTCTACCTAAACAAAAGTTTGCATCTGATGAAAATTATTGTTCCACATACTGATTCCACATTTCCAAAACGAGGCCATCTCCTGGAATTGAAAGTTGCAGGATTCAATACAAAGTGGTGGGTGACAGAACTCGTGTGTAAGCGGGTAATCTAACAGAATTTCCCCCTCTTTGAGTGTTTCCCCGTGCAGTCTGACGCCCCTTCCCTGGTGTCCACTGTCCTGTCTGGCACAGAGAATGTAATTAATAAATGTTCTTTGAATACACGTGTCAAGTTCAAAGACACCACTCGATATGTGTTCAGTTTGTTCATCTGGCAGGTGTTTGTTGAGTGCTGAGGCAGAACTAGATGAACGGGACACTCTTCCGATACCCATCTCCCCTCCCCCTCGGACAACAGAGCAGGGTCATTCGGACAGACTCCCTTGTGGTTAGGTGAGGCCGTGTGAGTTGTTTGAGCAGATAAAAACATGAATGTGGAAGCTTTTATTTGCTTGATCTTGACTCTGGAGCTCTCTCCTCTGCCTCCATGATTATAAAGTCTTGTCTTTAGATCGAGATTCATTCTCCTGAGTCCCTGAGTGAGCACAGTGACAGAGTCCCTTACCCCACTGATCCATGTGAGTCATTCAACATGCCAGGAAAACACTCTCATTCTTACAAGCCACTGAGAGTTTGGGTTTGTTTTTGGTTTTTTTGTTTGTTTTGTTTTTAGCACAACCTGGTTCACCCCAATTAGCCCACCCTACGCTCGACTGAACACTGTATTACATGCAGAAAAAAAACAAGAAGCAAGACAGTCTCCACCCTAAGTGTGCTGAAAACCTAATTCAAATGCCTAGTAGGAACTAAGCAAGAGAGGTGGTCCAAGCAGCAGACTGATGTAGTCGAAGGCTGCCATCACAGGGCGCTACAGAAACCTCGTGCACTCATGTATCCACCCATCATATTGTTTCTTTTCTTCTCCACAGCATCGGTTCTTCTTGAACGCCCCCATTCCTTGACATAATGGGACCTCTCCTTCGTCTCCACATTTATCATGTGTGCTTCTGCCATGGTCCAGTAGAGGTACCAGTGTAAGAAACGCTGGTCCTTGGGGCGCCTGGGTGGCTCAGTCAGTTAAGCAGCCAACTTCGGCTCAGGTCATGATCTCGAGGTCCGTGAGTTCGAGCCCCGTGTCAGGCTCTGTGCTGACAGCTCAGAGCCTGGAGCCTGTTTCAGATTCTGTGTCTCCCTCTCTCTCTGACCCTCCCCCATTCATGCTCTGTCTCTCCCTGTCTCAAAAATAAATAAACGTTTAAAAAAATAAAAAAAAAAAAAAGAAACGCTGGTCCATCAACCGATGAATGGATAAGGAAATTGTGGTTTATGTACACAATGGAATACTACGTGGCAATGAGAAAGAATGAAATCTGGCCCTTTGTAGCAATGTGGACGGAACTGGAGAGTGTGATGCTAAGTGAAATAAGTCAGCCAGAAAAAGACAGATACCATATGTTTGCACCCTTATGTGGATCTTGTGAAACTTAACAGAAGACCATGGGGGAGGGGAAAAAAAAAAGAGGTTAGAGAGGGAGAGAGCCAGAACATAAGAGACTCTTAAAACTGAGGACAAACTGAGGGTTGAAGGTGGGAGGGTGGGTGATGGGCATTGAGGAGGTCACCTGTTGGGATGAGCACTGGGTGTTGTATGGAAACCAGTCTGACAATAAATTTCATATTAAAAAAAAAAAAGAAACACTGGGATTCCATCCTTCAAGTAACTCAATGGCTCGTATTTACACAGCAAATATTTTCCACGGCTGAGTTCCCCCGTACATGCACACAAATCAACTTGGTACCAGGCAAAGCCAGAACCAGCAACAATGCTGATCAGTAGAGCCATAAGCCAGTAATCTTCTAAAAAGCATTATTGAATTGAAACTGTGGGCTTTCTTGTATTTCATTGGATTATTTTATTAGCATTTGGAATTCAAAAGACATTGAGAACTTACCACCGAAACTTTACATGAAGTAAAGTTGAGGGGTCTAAATTGCACAAATAGATTCTTTATTTAAATGTGTGTGTGTGTGTGTGTGTGTGTGTGTGTGACTAATAGAAAGTATATCGAAACAGCAAGAGTGGTTTTTATCTGGGTGTTGTGATTAAATAGGATTGTTATTCTCTTTGTATTGTCAATGTATTTCCCGGATTATCTTTAATAGGCATGTATTGCTTTTATGTTCAAAAGGAAGTTGTGTCAAATGCATTAACATTGTATTTATTAATATGTCTCCTACTTATCTGTGAGGTATCATGTCTTTCCTGCTGGAAAGCACGAGGGCAGAGCGCCGTTCGCCCGCTGCTCTCTAGAGCTGGCTTGACAAACAGGGTTGTTCTCAAGAAAATATCCAGTGCATCCGCAGCACGACCAGCCATAAAGAGAAACAAGGAATTCAGAAAACAGGTGCCGGTCTGAAAGGGACCCATGGTCTACGTCTGATAGAGACACAGGAGGAGCAAACCCTGATGTGACTCGCATGGCATTTTATCCCTCCGTCCATAACATCGTGGAAACACAACTAGTCATTAGGCATTAGTTGTCCATGTAGACAAATAAGTGTGAAACATTTAAAAAAGAAATTTACTCTTTTGTTAATTTTTAATATAGTTTATCGTCAAGTTGGCTAACATACAGCGTAGACAGTGTGCTCTTGGTTTTGGGGGTAGAGTCCCGTGGTTCATCGCTTACAGACAACACCCAGTGCTCATCCCCACAAGTGCCCTCCTCAATGCCCATCCCCCATTTTCCCCCTCTAACCCACCCCCCCAACCACCTGCAGTTTGTTCTCTGTATTGAAGAGTCTCTTATGGTTTGCCTCCCTCTCGCTCTGTTTGTAACTATTTTTCCCCCTTCCCTCTCCCATCGTCTTCTGCTAAGTTTCTCAAGATCCACATATGAGTGAAAACATGGTATCTGTCTTTCTCTGATTGACTTATTTCACTTAGCATAATACCCTCCCAGTTCCATCCACGTTGTTGCAAATGGCAGGTTTTCATTCTTTCTCATTGCCAAGTAGTATTCCATTATTTTAATAACAAACAAGGTCTGGTAGTTGGATTGTCCTTTGACCACTGCCTTGCGTCCCTCCGGGTTAAAGTGTGGTTCTTATACAGCAGATACCCCCAGATGCTAGAGTTGAAATGTTTAGGGTATGCATTTTTAAAAAGTGAATGATACATTTCTTTTTATGTGAATAATGCTGATGGATAATTCCGAAGGTTTTATAAATTCAAACTACCGCTTATTCATGTGTGCAAATTGTGCCTGGGTCACACATTGGGATATGAAACTGGCCAACGTGGCCCAGATCTACAGATTATACAAACACTTCTCACTTTATGTTTCCTTTAGGCAACAAGTAGCCTAAAAGAATTACTTACCTGACACCTACTGTGTGAATTCGGTTAATTAAACATATTGTTTTTGCCCTTACTTTTAAAGTCACAGGTGGTTGACAGATGGGCAATTCAATTTCCTAGCTACAGCTGCCTTCATAAATCGCATTCCCGACCCCACTGAAAAGAGGCTATGTCATCTTTAAAATTGTTTCTGAATACCAATCACACTGTCCTCAAATAAGATAAATAACTATTTAAAACTTAGAAAGTAAATGAGATTATTCATTAATAATCCAAAATTTTGAAAGAGCTATGCAATATATAGAAGTGTGAAACTATCTGTAGAACACAGAGTTTATTTATTTATTTATTTATTTATTATGAAAAACTTTTAATGTTTATTTATTTTTGAGAGAGAGAGAGAGAGAGAGTGAGCATGAGCAGGGGAGAGAGAGAGGGAGACACAGATTCCAAAGCAGGCTCCAGGCTCTGAGCTGTCAGCACAGAGCACAATGCGGGGCTTGAACTCACGATCATGACCTGAGCTGAAGTCCGATGCTTAACCGACTAAGCCACCTAGGCGCCCCACACAGATTTTATTTATAATACGGTTTTTTGGCAGGGAGTGCTTTTAAAGTAGGCGCAGCGACATGAGATCATGGCTTCTAAGAATGAGTTCACAGAGCACATTGCCTCCTCCTTCTGTCTGTGCGGTTTAATGTGTAAATTCCATATGCATTTCCAATTATGGGGTTGGGAAGGACTCAGCCGATTCTCTAGGTTTCACAATTTTTAAAATGATGGAATAAGGCACAGTGTTACTCAGGTTGTCATCTAGTAATAGGTGGTGAGAAATAATTTCTGAATAATGACAATGTGTTAAGTTACTTATAAATGTCCTGAGTTCTTCTGAGCCATAATTTGGAAGAATGGATCTTAGCTCTACCATTCTCCTAGCGGCTCCTGAGGGGGATGCTCAGAAAACATGGCACCACCATTTGAGACCATAGATCTTCCCCATTCTTAGGAAATAGATCCTTTATACACTGTGACTAAGCTCCGATCGCCCCACAGTGCTGACTGGCTCAACAACACATCCTTTGTAACCTTCTTCCATTCCCGCTCTCTGTCTCCACTCCCCTACAGCATTTTGTGCCAACACCTCCCAAAGAAACTATTTTCACTTGAACCTTCATTTCAGAGTCTGCTTCTAGAAGATGGAAACCTAAGACAAATCATACCCGTCGCTTGGCTAGTTATGAGAACGGAACATCCCTTACTAACCCAAGTTAGGGGGACATAGAAATTGAAAATACACACATAACCATCTAAGAAGTTATCTCCCTGATTCCGGAACAATCGAGCTCTTACCTCTTCAAACTTCTATACACTCGTGGTTTGTATTAACAATCTTTACAAGTGATTGTCTACCACCTTCCTGGGGAAAATGGGGGTCCTTAGTACCCATTGTCTGGTTAAGCCAAAAAGAGTACCTTATGTAATCCTGCTGGATGAGTAAGAATACGGTGGAAACACTCGGGCTCCCCAAATTGGCCCCTCTCGTGCATGTGCTCATTTGCACTCTCTCCCTCTCTCTCTCTCTCTGAGAGAGAGAGAGAGAGATTAGGTTTCTATTTTATTCTTATTCTTCTACAAGAATAGAGAGAGAGAGAGGGAGGGAGATGGAGAAGTATCAATATATAGAGACATAAAGTAGAGTTGAAATCTATTGATCTCTTTTCCCCAAAGGCGACCTTTCGCTGTGAGACAATCACTACCCAGAACTTGATATATCCCTCGTTCTCGGAAGCTTTTTTAGTGAGCAGTTTGGCCGCGCATAAAGACTTGAAACACCATCAACAACGTGAATTCACAGCGTCCACAAAGGGGAGATTCCAAATACAGAGTTGTAATAACCAGATTGAATGGATATTAATGTTTCATAAGGAGGCGTAATCTATTTCATTACATTTTATATTAGTTGTTCCAATAAATCCTTTCTCACCAGCGGTCCTGACAAATTTCATAGACTTTAATAAATAATCGGTCCATATCAAATGTGTCATAAATTCATTGCAACTTTGGAAAGAGTCCCAGTAGTTACTTTTGGGCTGTCTTCTTGAAAACAACCCATGATTCACAATTAACCTTGATTAAAAATGTGACAGGCAGGTGATTCCGTCAAATGACACGTTTTGCTTGGATGCAAAAGACAAGTTCCCTGTAATTATAGGTTTTGGGGATGCTAATTTCAGTATATGCTAGCCCTGGGCCAGGATATTGCTAAGAATATTTTTCATGAAAAATACTCTATGGAGAGGGAAAAAAGCAAGTTTAGAGGAACAACTGAAATGTCAATCAGAGTCACAGAAAGCTGAGGCTCTGTCATTTATTTTACTCGCTTTTTTTTCACACTCGAAATTGGGTCACATCAAGGGTGCTAAGTGTTAATAACCTTTCACCTGTTGGGTGCACCTGTTCAGCAAATGCAATACACTGACTTATCCTTAAGACACATCAGTGTCCTTCCTCTCGTCAAACTTGAAAAACACTACCAATTAAGTTTTGGCTTTTAATAAGCATGTAACATCGATGTTAAAAAAGGCTCAGTTCCTTCTTTGAACTCTGAGGCGTTGATCACAAAATCTAACTGACATCATATTATTATTCTAGTGAGTAAGACAACAAATTAACACTTAGGAAGCCAAGGGAGGGTCGTACAGCTGACCCTTGAACAACACGAGTTTGAACTGCGTGGATTCACTTACGTGCAGATTTTTTCCCGATACGTACAGGACAGGACTGTAAATGTATGTTCTCTTTCTTGAGATTTTTTAAGATAACATTTTCTATATTTTTAGCTTACATTATCATAGGAGTACAGTATGTGATACATAGAACACAAAATATGTGTTCATCAACTCTATATTATCAGTAAGGCTTCAACAGGAGGCTTTAAGTAGTTACGTTCCAGGGGGAATCAAAAGTTATCCATGGATTTTCGACTGTGTGGGGAGTGGTACCCCAACCCCCAAATGGTTCAAGAATCAACTGCATTTTGTCAGACTTTTATTTCTAATTTAAAGACCAAGCTAGGTTTCTTTTTTGTTTGTTTGTCTTGAGCAAGTTTTTTTTTTTATTTTTTAAAAAGATTTTATTTATTTTTGAGAGAGAGAGAAAACACGTGAGCATGAGCGGGGGAGGGGCAGAGAGAGAGGGAGACACAGAATCTGAAGCAGGCTCTGGGCTCCGTGTGGACTCAGAGGCTGACTTGGGGCTCAAACCCACCAACCACAAGATCATGACCTGAGCTGAAATCAAGAGCTGGACGCTTAACCGACTGAGCCACCCAGGTGCCCCTTGATTTAAGCAGATTTTTCCCTTTCATGACACAGAGAACTTTCTCGTAAGTCAGTTTTAACGCTTTCCAGCATTTTTAGGCAGATATGACAGCTTTAGGTTGAGACAGCAAGTTTCCAATATCCATTTTTGGAGTGTACATATTCACCTTTAATATACAAAGCTACTGTGTGAAGACTATTCTGATATTTTAGAATAAGATACGGAATTGCAAAATCCTAACTTTGGGGGGGAGTTTTACACATAAAATTTTTTGGGAAAAGAATGAAAACATCACTTCCAAGCAAGACCACAGCGTACTTCTGGTTGTGTTTCCTCACAGGCTCTAGGAAAACTTGGTGTTCTCGAGGTAATGTTTTATTGAATAAAAACAAGGCTGTAAAGTTGTAGCCAGTGGGAGCTGAGGTGATGTCGTCAAAGCCCAGCGGAAGCATCGAAAATAGACAGTTAGGGGCGCCTGGGTGGCGCAGTCGGTTAAGCGTCCGACTTCAGCCAGGTCACGATCTCGCGGTCCGTGAGTTCGAGCCCCGCGTCGGGCTCTGGGCTGATGGCTCGGAGCCTGGAGCCTGCTTCCGATTCTGTGTCTCCCTCTCTCTCTGCCCCTCCCCCGTTCATGCTCTGTCTCTCTCTGTCCCAAAAATAAATTAAAAACGTTGAAAAAAATTAAAAAAAAAAAAAAAGAAAATAGACAGTTAAGTTCTGAAAACGTGCATAATTTTTCTGTACGTTGTCTGCTCTCCAACACCTTAGGATACACCCCCTGAATCATCCCAGGTGATGTCGCCACACAGCCTGGAGCCTCTAGAAAACTCGCGTCTTATCGTAAATTTTTTCTGATCTCAGTCTCCCTACTGTGGTTTCCTGAGACCCTCAAGGGTTTCCACAGTCCCGTTTGGAGAAGCGCTGTTTCAAAATGTACAGCTGAGGGGTAGTGAGTAAGTGAAAACACAGCCTTCCGTTTAGAGTCGACCTTGGCCTTTGTGAGGCACAGGAGTTGGGCCCCAACCCCCCTCCCCTGCACAGTCGAAAGTCCACGTGTAACTTTTGACTTCAGCAAAACTTAGCTGTGAACAGCCTACTGACAGGAAGCCTTGCTGATAACATACACTGTCAATTAGCACAGATTTTGTGTGTTGTATGTATTCTCTGCCCCGTTCTTACAATGACGTAAGCCAGAGAAAAGAAAATGTTACGAAGAAAATCATAAGAAAGAGGCAATACGTGTACCGTACTGTATTTAACAGCCACAAAGTCTTCGCATCAGTGGATCCACACAGTTCAAATCCGTGTTGTTTTAGGGTCGGGTGCATGTGCTGTCTGTACACGTTTTGCCGTATCCAATAATTTGATGCCTACGATATTCCCGTATTCCTGTGAATATGCAAGGAGGAGATCATAAACCACTTCCTTGGTGTGAAAAGTGAGGTCCTGTAAGTAGCTTACCTAACGTGTCTATACCAAGGCAAACCCCCCCAATTTTCAGAGTCCAAATCTCTTTCTCTTCCCAACATTTATCTCATCCAGGACGGATGCTAAATATGTGGACGTGATGTCAGATCTCAAAATCGGAGCAGAACTATAACAGAAAGAGCCAATTTAAGAGACACTGATGCGCACGTAAAAATGCAAGCAGCGAATTTAGACGTGCATTCTCTTTTCACCTGACTTGAATAGACCCGTCATTCCTTTCCCTAACCTCTCTCAGAGCTAATTGATAGTCTCCCGAGTTGTAAAATATTTCCTCCTCCTGTAGCCCTCCCCGTCGCCCACCACCCGTGACACACATGTCTCCTCCTGACACTTTTTCTAGCAAATACATTTTCAGGTCCTGCATAATTATTCTCATCTTAGTTTACGCCTTCCTCGGGTCTTAGGGATGTCAGCCAACAGAGAATGAGATGCCCAGGAAAGATATTTTAAGTAACCTCCTTCCATATCTGACCTCTGTCACCTTTATTCTCGAAGAATTTAAAAAACCAAAGCAAGCAGAAAGCAAACATGTAATTCATAACCCAATGCAAATCCATTTCCTTTAACAAGAAATGGTTTAGAAAACTAAAATTTAGGAGGGGATAATATTTAAAAATGATAACCCTTGGGTTTCCCGTTTTTTGAAGTGAATTTCTCAAAGGGTAAGACAAACAGTGGTGTATTTTGAGGAACTACATTAGGCATTGCCGTTGCTAGTAAAGCTCATTGTCAAATAAAATATGGTGAGATGCTTAGTGTAGATTTGAAAAGAGACAAATAGCTACACAGGGCATGGGATTTGCAATCTTTACAATCTTTTAGGAGATTTCTGAAACTGAAAAAAATTACATTGAACAAAACAAATCATTAGATTTGGACTGAACAAAAACCCTTGAAAGATAAGCTTCCTTTTAATAATGGGAATTTTCATCATGGCACATCACTGCATCCGGGGTGTAAATTCTCCTTGAGGACAGAGTTACATGAAAGAAAGGGTCTCCAATAAAACGAGAAGGGTTGGTCAAACCACCTGTCAACTGTCCCCCCACAATGTGAGTTTCTCATGCTTCCTGTAGAAGAAACCATGCACAGGGGAGCCGGGGAGGGGGGAGCAGTGGAAATGCCAGACCTTGGATTACCTTGTAGAAAAATCTGCAGGCAGTAAGGAACATCTGGGCCTGTAAATAACCAGGACAAAATAAGTGGCTTTGTTGATGTGGAGAGATTTAAACGGGCATAAAGAGCTGCAAATAAGACAGGAAGGCACTCAAAGAATTTAAAGAAGGGCAAGGTAGTTAAAGTCAAGTGGAGAGGAAAAATATGCCGAAGGCAGTGAGTGGTCATATTTCCCGAAGACTCTCTCCCCAATCTGGCTACACAGCAAAATTCAAGTGAAATCCCTCAACAGGAATCTCTCAAAGGCAAACGAAGAAAAACGTTCCTAGAACCACATAGATGGAGAAGAGGAAGGAGAATTGAGAATTCTCCAGGAGAAGTGAATGTGAGCGAGGGTGTCTGGGTAAAAAAAAAAAAAAAATAGCAATAATAGTAGAAATTGGGAGGAGAAAAAACATGCCCCAGTGATGCAACAGAATGAAGAGCTTTTTTTAGATTAAAAAAAAATGTTTATTTATTTTGAGAGAGAAAGAGAGAAAGAGTGAGCCAGGGAGGGACAGAGAGAGAGGGAGAGTGAGTCCTAAGCAGGCTCCACGCTGTCAGCACAGAGCCTGAGGCAGGGCTTGATCCCACAAACCATGAGATCATGACCTGAGCCGAAACCAAGAGTCAGGCACTTAATCGACTGAGCCACCCAGGCGCCCCTGTAGAGCCTTTTAAAAGAGCCTCTTAGGAGCCAACATCGACCCACCAGGTTTGTGTTTAAGCTCATGAACTGTAAGCAAAATAAAGCCATTTGGATTCTCAGGCCCATTTATTCTTACTTTACACAAAATTGCAGTGGAATTGGTTACTTGCACAGGGAATGTTAATGGGCCCTCAGCACAGCCCAGCTACCTGCCAGGTGCCAGACAAACGAGGGAAAAGAGGTCCTTCCCCCATGGAACTCAGAGGAAATAAACGTTCCGGGGCAAACGTGTCATTTGCAAGAAGCAAATTTGCACATAAGGAACTTTGTTTCAAGGAAACACCTTGAGAGCAATGGAAAGTGACAGCACCTGGGAAGCGAGATTAGGAGGTACAACTTCATCAAAACCGAAGGGAACGATCCAAAAAGCGTGCTTGTCCAAGGTCATGTAATAAAGGAACCAGCAGATTGGAGCGTTTGCTCCCGAGACATCAAGGCATCCAACACGTGTACCCAACCAGACAGCCAGTGTTTATAGGGATGGTCCTCAGTGACACACGCATACACACAAACACACTCACGCACAGTCCCCCACCTGCCTGCACACACACATCGTATACATCATATTCTCCTGAAAGAACACGAAAGCGGGGCACAGTTTGGGAGGACCTCCATAAAAATGGTTGAACGTTTGGCTGCTTAAAGAGTATATAAAGAGTTGGAGTAGGAGTTTTTAACAACAATGGGTGCAAGGGTTTTCGTGGATTTAGTCGGTTTTGCTGCTACAGTAGTCGACATAAAGGGCACTGTATTTCAACAGGGACGCCCACCTTCCCCCCCGGGAGCTCGGCCAGTGAGTCAAGTGTATAAAGACACCAAGCAGGACATACGCATTCAGTGCAGGTTGCTCAGCAAGTGGAAGCAAGATCCAGAAGGGGTGGGCAATTGACCCATGGACTCAACTTCATTTTGACTTGGGGAAACAAAACCACAGTCTCTTGGCCAGGACACCAAGCCAGGCGTCGGGTCTCAACTCCACCACCCAGTGAGTGCCTGGATGTTCCCCCGGCTCCGCTGACACCAGAGGAAGTACAATTGGAAGGACGGCATGAAGGGGCTCATGTCTTCACGGAACACAGTTTCAGATGAAAAAGAATTCCGGTAGCTGAAGGACTCATTTACAGAGATGGACTTTCAACGGGGAGTGCGTTGGAAATTACGCTAAGAGTCTGAGGCAGAGGCGCACCTGGGTGGCCCAGTCAGTTGAGGGTCCGACTCTTGATTTCGGTTCAGGTCATGATCTGAGGGTTGGGGGATCGAGCCCTGCGTTGGGCTCTGCGCTGAGCACAGAGCTTGTTTAAGATTCTGTCTCTCCCCCTGTCCCCTGCCCGCTTGCCCTCTCTCCCTCCCTCTCTCTCAAAAACAAACAAACAAAAAAACACAAAAAACAAAAAAAGCCTGAGCCAGAGAGATGCCACTTGGAATCTGAAGTTACTAGAAAGGGCTCCTCTCCCCCACCACTGCAAATTACAAAATACTAATCTTTTGCACCATTTCTCGCTGTCCCTAAAATCTGAAAGAGTGAACAGAGCTGACAACTGCCTTCGTGAGACCCTCATGAACTCACAGGGGCAGCACGTCTGCCCATCCCTGTGTGTGAGGACGTGTACACGGGCCAGCTGTTGACGGCCCAGATGCTGCATTGCTGTGGCTTCTGCATCCTGACCCTGGCGTTTCTGTCCCAGCACCTTGGTGGAGGTGAGCCTCGTTTCCTGTGCTTGGGGTTTCTCTAGCTTCTCCTAACTCCTCTTTCATTAGGGGGGGTATACGGCAATCATTGTAAACTTAATGTGAAGGTTTGGCTTCCCCGTAAATTCTAACAGGTGACTCTTAAGATAGTAAAGGACAGGAAACTTTACGGGAAAAAATGAAGTACACAGAGTAAAACAAAGTGAGACTCAGAATTTCAAATACTGGATACAAAATTCAAATAGTGGCTGGTTTATAATGGGCAAGACTGAATGAACTGCAGCTAACTGGATATTTTTTTTCTTTGATCATGTGTTTCTTCTCCCTCTTTATTCATTAAAAGATGCAGAGATGCATGTGGAGAAAGAGCCAGGGAGAGGGAAGGAAGGAAGGAAGGGAGGAAGGAAAGAAGGAAGAAAAAGGAAGGGAGGAAGGAAGGAAGGGAGGAAGGAAGGGAGGAAGGAAGGAAGGGAGGAAGGAAGGAAGGAAGGAAGGGACTAAGGAAGGAAGGGAGGGAGGAAGGAAGGAAATAAGGAAGGAAGGAGGAAAG
>NW_026057587.1:1337491-1469618 GCF_023721935.1 Panthera uncia | reverse complement strand
AGGAAGGAAGGGAGGGAGAGAGGAAGGGAGGAACACTTCAGAACAGAACACTGTGAAGAGAGTCGAGGTATATAGTAATTATTTTAATTTACAAGCTACAATAATCCTTTCACTTACTGGGTGAGCTAAATATCAAAAATCCTCTCTCATTTCCCTGCTGGGTTGATGGCATCTAGAAAATGAAAATATTGCTTAGTTTTAACAAGCTCATTAATCATGGCGCAGCGCTAACATGTTAAGACCTAGAGATTAGGTCTAGTTAGCATTTCTTGGCATAAAATCCATTCAGGAAATACGTCTTTAGAATAAAAAGGCACATTCTGAATACATCATGTATGTGCCCAGACCTTTTGTCTCTGCTCCACGGACTTCAGGGAGCCTTGACTGAAATGGATTTGGGGCGGGGCTGGGGGGAGGTCAGGGCATTGAAGGGCGCAGGAATTATGCATCAGGCAAGTCTAGGTAGGAAAAAAATAAGTTAACATGCTTTTACATTCCTGTTCTTGTTTCCCTCCCTCTCCACAAAAGGTGGTTTTATAAACACACTATACCTGCTAGGGAAAAAATTGATTTGTCATCACGAGCCCTCAATGTTGCATTTTTATGTATTTTATGGGCAATTAGGAGGCACTAAAAGCTCAGAATGCATCATAATGGAATAATCAAGAAACTGGTAGTAATCATACGGGGTAGAAAATAAATTAAGAGATTGCAGTTTGCAACCCATTAGAAAGTTGTCTACACAAATATTAAATTATTCAGATAAAAATGTTTAATACTCAGTGAATTGGCTTTCAGTAAAATGTGAAAGTTAACGTTCCGCCCCCCCCCCTTCCCAAACATCACCACGATAAGAATATTGATTTTATTTTTAAGGCATTAACACCCAAGGGGCAAAACGAAAAGAAGGTAGTAGAAGGATACATAGAAGGATACACAGAAGGTACATAGGAGGCACACAGAAGGGGCTGACAGTGGGAGAGCTAACTCTACAGTCATGGGGAGGGACGGGGGGGGGGTCTCTGAGTTCAGCAGAGCCTTGCGCCCTGTGTGCTTCCCTCCCTGCACACCGTCCAGGGTGCACCACGTGCTGGCATCCCCTGGCCTCTCCCTGCTTTTTGCCAAAAGCCAGGCGGCCAGTCCCAGACCCTCCCGGCAAGAGCCTGGAAGTTCCTGCCCCGAAGCCGCGCCCAGCCCAAGAGGGAACACCTAAAGTGGCCCACATCAGGGTTTCGGTGATAAAACCGCCAGCCGATCACCCCGTCGTGATGCCCGCCGGGCCTCTGCTGTGCTGTTACCCGCCCTCTGTCAGGAGTGGTCGAGGATCACCACACAAATGAGGAAATCCTACAACATGAATGGCGCTCTCGCAAAAAAAATTAAACCTGGAAGAGCACGACTTGGAAGAAAGGGAGACCAAGAAAGAAGACGGCGTCCCAAAAGAGCAAAGAATCAAGACATAGAAATACAAGCATGAAATTGACAGCTGTAGAGAGGAATCCTTAAAATACAGCAGTGGTAAAAAGTGATTGCCTCTGGGTTGAGGGAAATGGATAAACGATAAGGGACACTTAAAATATGTACATTATATAAGCCTGGGGGCGTCTGGGTGGCTCAGTTGGTTAAGCCTGGGACTCTCGATTTCATCTCCGGTCGTGACCTCCCAGTTGGTCACATGGTGGTCTATGTGGGCCCTGCAGTGGTGGTCTGGAGCCCGCTTGGGATTCCCTCGTTCTCAGCCTCTTACCCGCTTGCACACACGGTCTCTCTCTCAAAATAAATAAATCAACTTTTTTTTTCAACAGTAAGCCTGTTTGGGCTACCTTGAATCTTCTAGATATATGCATGGATGATTTCAATTTTCAAAAAAGTACAATGAATCGGCCCAGTGTTTCTTTCTCATTTTTTTTCTTGACGATACAGATTCTGGCGTTGAAAGCATTCAACTGACTGCCAAGTGTCAAGGTGAAGGCCGGAATCGAGCTGAGCCTGTTAGACCCGCCAGGATCTATCCTACCGGCCAAGTTGGCAGTTAGCGTGAATCTCAGCATCAGGGTCCCCAAGGCCACCCTGGCCTCAATAACTGGCCAGGAGGACTCACAGGACTCAGCATACAGTCAACTCATTGCTATGGCAAAAACAAACAAACAAACACCGCAAAACAAAATTAACAAATGGAAAATGTGCAGGAGGGGAAGTCCGCAGGAAGCCAGGTGCAAACTTCCAGAATCTGTGCCCAGTCCAGTCACAACAGAAGCACCTGCTTCCTCCAGTAACATGTGACAACATGTCTAAAATGTCATCTACCAGGGAAACTCACAAGGGACTCACTGCCCAGGGTTTTTAAATGGTGCTGCTCACGTAGGCACCTTCTTCTGGACACTGCCCAAATCCCAGACCCACAGAAGGCAGGCAGGTTGTCAGCAGAAACCGTATTGTTTTGCCTAAATAATTCTGACACGGTGAGCCTTTCTGATCAGGGGATAGTTGGAACCCTCCCGAAATCCAGTTCCAAGAGGCCATCCAAGAGCCAACCTTGGAAACTGGCCTTTCAATCCAGCAGGCTCAGGATTGCTATGCTAATGCTTTCCTCACCCAAGATGTATAAAAACCCAGAGAAGAAACAAACTTTCATTTCCATGGGACATACAGCTGCAGGAATGTGGTCCCGGAACTGGAGGCAGCCATGCGTATTGCCTTCACTAAAAAACTGTGTCTTTTTGGAATGGCCACAACAGAAGAAAAAAGCCAAGGATGATAAAAGGGAAACCACATCCTTCTGAGGCCCTGGATACAGCCATACCTGTAGCTCAAACTTCCCTGGATGCTTGCTTTGTGAGTCAGTAAATTCGCTTCTTCTGTCTAGACCCGGTGCATTTTTTTTTACTTGCAAAAGATATATATATATTTATCCCATAGAGTCAGGATCTACTGTTATTAATCATGGGATACTATGGCTCTTAGAAAGGAGGAAAAGACCTTGAAGAAAGGTTTGGAGAAGAAAGGAAAGAAGGAAAGGAAGGAGAAAGGACACGATTGTCGGGGATGAAAGCAAGGATAAAATTTAGGTTTTAGCTGAAATCCCAGAACCAGGGAGATTTCACTGGGCGGCCTGAGAATCTCCATGGAAACCTTATATTTCTGCCCCAAAGGACACCACCCATTAAATAAAATACACTGTCAGCTACACTGATGTGTCTGAAACTGAAATGCCACCGTTGAAGTCCCATTGGTATTAGAAAAGGAGTTTTAATTGGATTATGAATGATACAGAGCTCGGTAGCTTTTCTGGGCTGATACCCTAGAGGAATCATTTCTAAAAACAGTAATGAATTAGATTTCATGCTTCAGGAGAACCCTTAATGGTGGATTCATATCACATCTGGGAGGGTGGGTATTTATAGCCTTAAAACAAATGACCTCCACATTAGACATTGACCCTGGATTTTTTTTTTTTCTGCCACACAAAAGAAAAAGAAGGAAATCTTTTTTCTTTTAGAAAAATCAAACAATTGATTCCAAATGAGCCGATGTTCGGGAATATGGATGTGGGAAAAGGCTGAAGGAATTCATATTTCCCAAACTTGAGGAACATTTAGGCTCCTTTCCAAAGGTGACCTAACATTTTTGATATCCTAGGAATAATTCTCAGATTTCCAGTGTGGAAAATCCTGGAGTGCCAGATATTCAGGGCTGGTCTATGGCAGGTGTCACAGAGTGGAAGGAAAGAGAAGTTAGCATAGACGAGTGAGGGTGACCTCAGGGGGGTGAATGAGAAAGTTCATGTATTCAGGGCACTTGTCATTCACACCTAGTCACAGATGGGCCCAATAATGCCAGCATTTCCACAGAATACTAGATATCCATATTTTGTATGGAATCTCTGGATTTTTAAATTTTTGCAACAAATTCAAAATGTTTCATTGTGCCCACTGAAGAGAATACCTTTAACTAATATAATATTGCATGCTAACCGTGTTTCAATTAAAAAATATAAAATAGGGGCGCCTGAGTGGCTCAGTTGGTTAAGCGTCTGACTCTGATTTTGGCTCAGATCATGACCTCACGGTTTGTGAGATCAAGTCCCAAGTCAGGCTCTGAACTGCCAGTGTGGAGCCTGCTTGGGATTCTCTCTCCCTCTCTTTCTGTCCCTCCCCTGCTCTCTCTCTCTCTCTCTCTCTCTCTCTGTCCCTCTCTTTCTCAAAAATGAACACATAAAATTTAAAAATAAAATAAAATAGAATAACTTTTAAAAATCATGAAATACAGAGACCACCTTTGCGGTCCAACCGCTTTTGAGAGATCGTAAAATTTCTTTCAGGGCATCTTTGACACTAATGTGATTCTTAAAAAAAAAACAACCAATTTGGACAATGAAACCGCATAATATCCTTCGCTGTTGAGGGCTGTGTTATCTCATTGCATTAAATCAGTAAAGCTTGGTTTCTTGTTGGGCTTCATCCTCCTCTGTAAACAGCTGATGGAGAGAAAGCAAAGAGAATGTGATGTAGACTCAACTCTGTCATCCCAAAGGGAATGATTTGATATCAAATGATTGCACTGATTTCCATTTCGTCAATTACTGGTGAACTTAAAATTAATCTTACCCCCCGTTGTAGTTCATCTTTTATGAATTGCTTACACGGCGTACTTTGTAATGCGCATTCAGCTTTAAAAATGTGGAGTTCGTTGTTTCAAGCATTTGGAGTATGCTGGCTCAATTGCCTTCAGAGCCTCGCCAACAGCCTCATGACTTAGACTTGATATCACTGCCTGTTTTTACAGAGGAGGAAAGTCGGGCTCACGTGGGTGGACTGTCTCACCCACGTTCATGCAGCTGAATGGGGGGGAGAAGGGACTTGAGCCCAGGACCCTAAATGTCAGGATCCTTCCTAGAATTTGCTGTGTCTGTCCTGCCCCTCTCCACCTGCAGTTGCCCAGGTGGCAGAGTGAGGGAAAGAGTAAAAGCCAATACCCCTGATGTCCCTGTCCTGACGGCACTGGCAATGCATGTAAGCTTGATTGGAAATCACTGGGATCCAGCTCTCCCCCCTTGCCTTGGGAAGCCTGGATCTCGTGACCCTTCTGAGCCTCAGTTTCCTCGTATTTAACCTGGAGGTGGTGGTAACTTCCCTGCTTGCTCAACCGGGTGACAATCAAGTGGAAGCCGTGTCAATGTGAAAATGTTAATGGTATCAGATATGGTGTTATATCAGCATAAAGAACAAATGTGGGAAGGGGAGTTCGCCATTACTGTCTCAGCAAGCGAGATAACTCCTATAAAAAGTTGCAAAGGGTGTGGAGTTCAAAGCCAATGATGGGGTGCGTGTGAATTTTTACTTAAAGTGGATGATCATCCTAAGTGATTTTGTACAGATTAGAAATACTTTAAAAATAAGAAATCCTTCTGTAGAGGCAAAATGCCTCCAAAGAATGGTGATTTTAAATCTGGGTTCTATAGCATCATTGTAGAAATAGCCTTCCCTTCAAAAATCTTAGTTCTTAAAGCAGTGATTCTCAACAAGGGGGCGATTTCCCCCCAGGAGAATTTGGTAACATCTGGACACCCTTCATCACAACTGGGTGGAGGGTGTTTCTGGCATCCAGGAGGCTGAGACCAGGGATATTTTAAATATCCTACAATGCACAGGACAGCCCCCATAACCAAAACTTGCCCCACCAAAAATGTCAAAAGTGTTAAGGTTGAGAAAACCTGTTTTATATCAGAAATGCAGGACCCAGAGCCTGTGCCCTCTGAAGACTTATATTTCTTTTTTTTTTTAATTTTTTAATGTTTATTTATTTTTGAGGCAGAGAAACAGACAGACAGACAGAGCATGAGCATGGGAAGAACAGAAAGAGAGGGAGATACGGAATCTGAAGCAGGCTCCAGGCTCTGAGCTGTCAGCACAGAGCCCAACACAGGGCTTGAACCCACAAACCATGAGATCATGACCTGAGCCAAAGTCGGATGCTTACCTGACTGTGCCACCCAGGTGCTCCTGGAGACTTACATTTCTGTGCTTTGTGTCAAACACCTTTTCTTGGCACTGGGAGACATTCCAACTCAAGAGCAGAACAAGCCCTGTGTCCCTGGGAACTTTTATAACCTAGTGCCCTCCACCTTCCCACCCCAGTGGTCTTTGGGACCCCAATCATACCCAAAAGACAAGAGCAATGCAATCACTATAAAGTCATTCACAGAGCACCATAATTTAGTCCACTGAAAATGACCAGAAATGAAACGGATCTGAATACTGCTGATTCAGGAAGGGTAGTGACCTACATGATTGTGGAAATGTCCACCTATACCTTCAAAAAAGTCTCTCATTTGGAAACCTATCTGGGTATTAAGGATCAGGAACCTATTAATCAAGACACATTCCTGTTAAATAAAATGGAAAAGGTTCTGGCTATCTCACAAGAGATAATCCTTACATCTGCATCAGCTGATACTATGTGACCACAAAAATGCCCTGAAATTTGGTTTCTTTTAGCAAGGTTTGGTAAATTCTCAGCTTTAAATACATGTTTGCTGAATTAATGAATGATGCTTCTCCTATACCTATTCTCAAATATGCCAAATTTTTTCTATTTTTTTAAAGAGAAGTCAGAAATCAGGGTTGAAATGAAAAATCCTATAATTTTTAAATAATGGCAATAATATATTGTATGGCTTAAAAAAAGCTCTTCTGGTCAGAGACAGAGTGAAAACTCAGTATTAAAGCATATGTCGTTTTGTTGGGTTTTGTTTCCCTCAAAACAAAGGACTATTACATGTAAACATCATTAGTTGCAAAGAAGATTAACTTGCTTAATTTAATCAGGAAAAGACTTAGTAAGGAATACTAGGAAGTTCAAGAATGATTCCAAGAAAGGGTAGAGGAAGTGATTGTTCAGTGACAGCCTGTGAAGTCACTCTAGAGAGCCAGGTTGGCCAAGGAAGAATAAAGGTGGACAGAACCATGAGATGGGCAGGACCACAGAGTAGGAGGGGCTATGATATAGGGGAGCTATAGTGTGGGAAGAGCTATGATGTGGGTGGAGCCATGTGTGGGAGAGGCTATGATGTGGGAGGGGCTACCACATAGGAGGAGCCATGGATGGGAGGAGCCGTTGCTGGGAAGGGTTATGATGTAGGAAGAACCATGGGTGGGAAGGGCTATGAGTGTGGGCGGGGCTATGATATGGGAAGGGTTCCAATATGGGAAGGGCTCAGGGTGGGAGGAGCCATAGGATGGGAGGAGCCGTGGATGGGAGAGAACCAAAAAGCTACAACGCCTGGAAAGCCACTACCACCACCACTGACCCAAGAAATGTGCTGCCCCTTTGCCAGCCACTTCTATGACATGGATGCCCTGTGTCACTCATCTGTTCTAATGTAGCTCCCATATGAAAATTTCACACAGAAGGGCCTAACTGTCAGAGCCCCATCACACGCCTGCATACTTGTGATGGTGAGGTTGAAAAACAGAGCTTCTGTGACATTTCTATGTCTGGAACCTGGATGCGCAATGAAGGGGGGTCCATCAAAACGTAAAATGAATGTGTGTCCCATATGTCCACAATTTCTGATATTTTCTTCTTCTCCCAGCCTCTATTCCAGTAAGTGGAGTGTCTGACCGAGTCTCGGTTAATGAAATATCAGCAGAATCCCTGTGTGGCCCTTCCCAGGTGTGGCTTCCGGTATCCTCCCAAGTAATCCTGCTCTTCCCACACTCACTGGCCAAAGGCATGGAAGCCAGCCAATGCCTTTGAGATCCCAGGGGGACGGTGTAGTCACAAGACAGAGGGGCCTAGATCCCGGAGTGACTGTGTGGAGCAGAGTCCCTCACAACCCAGCAGTTAGAGTCTAAACACACTTCCTCCGGCTGAGTGGTAGGATGAATTTTCTGTTACTGCTGCTAACTCGCTTCATTTCATCCAGAGCATGATGATTAAATCAAGCAATAGACAAAGCTACAACCTCCAAAGAATTAGGAAAAATTGTGACATCATGGAAAAGACCATTTCTATTACCCCCTCAAGTTCAATCAGCAAAGTTGCACACAGTCTGTGGGGCTCAGCCTTTGCCATAAACCCTGTAAGATCTGTGGTGATGTTAACACTGGAGAAGCGATGATCATCAGCACGCATGTGACAGAGCAGAATAGAACAAAATGCTAATCATCTCAATAACCAAAGTGCCTGTGAAGGCTTTGTGAAATTTCCATTAAGAAAATACTGCAAACTCCTTTTTTATATGCTCTACTAGATACTATATTCTTTGCATATTTATAACCTTTTTGGTTGAAAACTTATATTTCTTTTTCTTCTTCATGGGTCATTTACCTTTTGTGTTAAACTGGGAAGGAACAAAACAAATGTCTAAGATGTTCATTTGCTCTAATATGTTACTCAATGCAAATACACACGAGTTGTAAATGGTGTGATTGTCTTATACATGAAGTAGGTGTGAACTCCAAAATGTTTCTGTCCCTCGGGTCCAGAAAATGTTCTTTGAATATTTTGATAATTGACCTTTCCCAGTGATTGACGCTTCTAGTTCAATTGATCTATTGTTCCCTAGATACTTATCACTCACCCATCTTTTTATGTGCTAAGGAAATGTCACAGGAGGATGCAACTCTGTTAAATGTTACCTATACAGATGATAATGACTTTTTCTAGAATGGGAATGTCTGTAATATAAAAATTACTAGCTTTTCTTTCTTTCTTTCTTTCTTTCTTTCTTTCTTTCTTTCTTTCTTTCTTTCTTCACTAGCTTTTCTAAATGTCCCTAAAGTTTGATTCCTTGATCCATTTCTGTTTCTAGTAAAGGTGAGTAGAGGTGGCATTTTGGAATTATTTTGATTGATTGCCAGCCTTGACAGACAAGTGATTAATAGGCAAGTTCTGGATGCCTATTGATGGCGTGGGTGTGATTTGGGGCTCCCACACGGGGTTACTCTGTGACCTGTGTCAACTAAGCATTTCAGGGGATGCACTGCGGACCTCTCTATGGGGGTGTGGCAGAGAATTTGTGACTATCTTTGCTCTAACACATGGTTTGAGGGCTAAATGCCACCCTATCTTGTTCCATCTCCTGAGTACCTTTACTCAGTGACTTGAACAGTGGTGCATGACTGCCCTGCCCACGAGAGTCCCATGAGTGAGCATCTCATATCCTTCTCAAAATATTTATTCTTTGCAAATGATTTCTCCCTGACTGACCAGGAAAGAGCTGGAAATCACAATTTTCTAATCCCAAGTGTGGCAAGGTCGAGAGACATTTGTTATTATCCAAATAGATTCACACACACAGAATATCTTCTGGCTCCCAGGAAATCATGTCAGGAAATGGGATTTAATAAACTTGATGAAATAATCAAGCCCCAGTTCCTGGCCTTCCCCCACCATCTTCCCTATGGGTTAAGGCCAATGTTGACATTCAATCAGTAAGGTTAAAGAAATGAGAAAACCCCACTTAGATTCAACTATTCAATGGGAAATATGTGATGTCAGGAATATAAATGCACCACAATGTCAGATACAGAGCATGTGTGGGTGTTTCTCTTGGGTGAACTGTAGTTGGTCTGAGTCTCCATTGCCTCACTCAGAATTGCTGGGGTTTATAGTTCTTGATAGTCTGTCCTCACTGCCATGGAAGCTGATGCCCTTTGAGCAGGCAAAGATAGGCATGTTAGCTTTCTGAAGTAGGAGTATTGCAAAATTGCCTTAGAATTAGTGCCTTTGGATGGCAAGCCTTTGGATGGCAATCAGAACCATGGACAGAGATCTTCTCCTTGTATCTGGCATGTGCTATCTGGTGATCACATCTCTGAATATAAACATCCATTTAGTCATCCCGTTCTTGTTGAGCTGTGGGAAATTTTCAGGAGAGCTTGGGCCCTTTGGCTTTAGGGACAGGGTGATTCTCTCAAGAATTCTGTGTGGCCTGAAAATCCAAAGGCATATTCCCATCCACATCATGTCTTTGGGGAGAACACTCCCCCCCCCCCACCATAGCAGACATAAAGGTTTGCAAGGAGTTATGTAGGTTGAGTCCAGCCCCAATACCAAGCTTGGGTCCTGAGTCATCACGATTGCCCTGTTACCTGGTCTCCGTGACTGGTTAAGGCAGGCAATCCAAGATACTCAGTGTTGAGCATGGCCCTGGTCATAGAGACTGGTCAAGGATGGGCAAGTAACCTAAAGCTGGACCAATCAACTAAATCAAAATTTTTCTTGTGCCAAGGGGAAGGACACCCATAACAATGTGGTTCAAGGAGGCTTAGGATTTAAAATGAAGCAGTAATGAGGATGAAGAGAACATGTGCTGGGCAAAGCTACTTTTAGCTTTCAGTGGAGAGAATTGCAGAGAAGTGGAACCACACCTCTGATCAAGCATTCCCTCTGCAACCTCCACTTTTCCCCATCTGGAAAATGGGCGTAATAATTGTGTCAGTCAAAATTGGCTGGTTAATGCAAGAAATCATCACAAATCTCAATGGCTTTGCACCAGAAAGATTTCTCTCTTCCTGGCAGTCTTATGTGAGTCGGTGAGGGGCTCTTCTCCGTGGAATCATTCTGGGGCCCAGGCTCCTCCTATGTTGTGGCCCCTATATCTCCTACGGGCTACTCAGAGTCCTCCACTGGATCATGTGCAGCCAACCAACAGTGGGGGAAGAGGGACACCAATGGGCTGAGCAGGAGGTTTTATAAATCCAGAATGGAGATGAAAACGTCACTTCCACCCATGCTCCATTGGCCAGAAACCAGTCTTGTGGCTTCTGAGAAATATCCCAAGAGGAAAAGTGAAATAATTTGTTGACCTTGAAGCCATTCTGTGCCATAATGTCAGCTGCTCCATGGGGTGGTTGAGAAGATTATAGGGGAGAGTGCAGGTCAAGGTTTCTTAGCCATAGCACTATTGGCATTTGGGGCAGATGATTCTTTGTTGAGGGGACATCTGCTCTTGTAGCATATTTAACAGCCTTCCTGGGCTCGACCTACCAGATGCCAGTAGCACCTCTCCAGTTGTGACACCACAATTGTCTCCAGATGTAGCCAAATATCCCCTTGGGGGCAAAATCAACCTCAGTTGAGAACCGCCAATGTAGTGAGGGGCTCACCACTATGCCTGGCATGTAGCCTGAGAAATACTCTTGCAGCCATTAGATGTGAGAAGTAGGCTTGAAAATCTGTGTAGGGCTACTTGTAAGAGGAGACCATGCTCATCAGTATGAGTTATTATTATGTTACCGTGGTTGCCATTGACTCGCTGTTGTTTTACACTGTGTGGCTGGTTCAGAAACTTTGTATATAAGCCACTTCCTATAGGGTCAGGAAGCAGTAACAAGAATATCCTTCCTTTCCTTCCTTCCCTTTCCTTCCCTTTCCTTCCTTTCCTTTTCTCCTTCCTTCCTTCCTTCCTCCCTCCCTTCCTTCCTTCCTTCCTTCCTTCCTTCCTTCCTTCCTTTCTGATATACTTTGATTCTAAGTATTTTCACGTTATTATTCCCTGGAGAGATTATTTAACATAGATAGAGAACATTTCATTGTAACGTAGGATCTTCCTTTATAGCAACACCTGCCCTCTGATCATGACCCCAGGGCCCAGATTTTCTATTTCTCTAAAATTATTCATGTAGAGCTAGGATACAGACAAATAGATAATAGATAATAGACAGATAGATGAACATAGAGGCAACTAGATATTTCTGTTTTCTAGGGTCACTAACAGACCCAATATGGTGAGACAGTAAAGAGGGCTCATTTCAATTGCTGTGTGATCTCACATCGAGGTACAATGGTGGTTGCCAGGGCCTGAGGGGAGGGGGCATGGGGAGATACTTGTCAAGGGCACAAAGCTTCAGTTATAAGTAAGATGGGTAGAGGCTCCTGGGTAGCTCAGTCAGTTAACTGACTTTGGCTCAGCGCCTGACTTTGGCTCAGGTCACGATCTCATAGTTTGTGGGTCCCAGCCCCGCGCCGGGTCCCGTGCTGACAGCTCAGAGCCTGGAGTCTGCTTCGGATTCTGTGTCTCCCTCTCTCTCTGCCCCTGCCCCACTCATGCTCTCTTTCTCTCTCTCCAAAATAAATAAACATTAAAAAAGTTTTTTAAATAAATAAGATGGATAAATTCTGGGGATCAGCACGGACTACAGTTAGCGATACTGTGTGGGATACTTGAAAGTTGCTAAGAGGGAAGATCTTAAGTGCTCTCACCACACAGACACACACATGTACAAAGACAAATAGTAGGTATGAGAGGCGGTGGATATTTTAATTACCTTGAGTGTTGCGATCACTTCACAATAGATAAAGTACTTTAAAAAATCAAGAAATTGTTGTTTGTGCGTTATACCTTAGTAAGGGTGGAAAAAGCTGAAAGCTTCCTTCTTTTCAAACACAAGTATCCCATTTATGAGAAGATGCCCTTTCCTTCCACACACGAGAATAACCCACAGCTAGAAATAAGAAAGCTGATTGAAAAGCGTGCCTCACAAAGTTTGCAGTGTCCTCTGTAAGTCAAAGTTACGTGTAACTGGGCGAAACTTCTGTTGCCTAACTGGGTTTGTTAGAGGTAAATTAATACGTTAATTGTTGTTAAATTGTGTCTGTAACCCAAAGTGACTATAATTGGATGTCATATTTGATCGTAGCTGAAAACTGGAGTCGCATGTCCTGGGGGACACAATGTCCTAGATGAGGTGCCTGGCTGAGTGTTTTCTGTGAAATATACAAGCAAAGCATCCTCTGTGGTCCATACCATCCACACATCAGTGACGCAAAATAAGGCAGCTCAGCAAAGAGTGCTCTCACCAGACCACACCACAACATTTGAACTTTGAAATCAAAGAAGCCATCGTCTGTGACCCTGCAGCCTCAGGGGCGTGTGCAGAAGAGGTGGGAGGCAGGGACACGTACGTCCTGGGCGTCCTGCAAGCTTCCCAGGCCCCTGCTGCCAGGACCATTTCAGCTTCACCTGTATATTCACTCTGCCTCTTATAACACATCCTCCTTCTGAGGCTTGCTAACGTGAGATTATCCCTTTTACGCACAACTATAGAAGGCTAATTTAAATGTCCCGTGGATCCTGGGCTCGTGTGAAGGCTGGAACCAGATGAATCAAGTTGATTAAAATAAAACCAGAGCCAGAATAATTTTGCCCCAGGTCAGTATAATTTGCTTTCCTCTGAAAATCACACACGTGTTCACATTCCTCATGGCAATTGGTGCTTCAAACCTTTTTCCTTATAAAACCTTAGAAATAAGGAGACTTTGTAACAGTTCTGTAGTTCTGTAGAGTACCCCGTTCCAAAGTCCTTTGAATAATAGCTCTACCCCTCGGGGCGCCTGGGTGGCTCAGTCGGTTAAGCGTCCGACTTCAGCTCACGGTCCGTGAGTTCGAGCCCCGCGTCGGGCTCCGTGCTGATGGCTCAGAGCCTGGAGCCTGCTTCCAATTCTGTGTCTCCTTCTCTCTCTGCCCCTCCCCCGTTCATGCTCTGTCTCTCTCTGTCTCAAAAATAAATAAACGTAAAAAAAAATGTTTAAAAAAAAATGAATGAATGTTAAAAATTTTTTTAAAAATAGTAACTCTACCTCTCAGGGACATCTGACCAGTGGTTTGGGGACGGAGGGGTGGGAAAGACAAGACTGCCTGGCATCTGACCCGACTTTCTTTGGTGGGTAAGCCCCACGGTGTGAGTCTGGAGAAGGGCACAGCTCCACTTCTGCTTGAAGAAGCCAAAAGAAGCCAGAAACAGTCTTCCTGCTCTGTGCCAGTCTGGGCACAGGAGGGAGAACAGGATTCTGACCCGTTGGATGCCTGGTCCTGACGTTTCAGTCCTGATGGAGGGACAGAGAGAGGGGGCCGGGAGCCGGAGGCCAGGGCTGCCCACACCAGCACCAAGGTCACTGCCATCCGGCTCCTGTGATGAGGCCTCAGCTACCCTGTCCGCCTGGCCCAGAGCCACTGTCTGTCCCTGCTGGTTTCCCGAGTCATGCGAGCCACCGTGTCTCTGTTCTTGCGGATTCCCGCAGCCCCCACGGTGACTTCAAAACCTTCATGTTCTGCTCAAGACAGCAATCCTGCTGCTTTGCTTGTGGCCAAGTGCCCTGGCTGGTGCCTAAGAGAAGGTCGCTCACCCTCCTGGGTCCGGCCGGGCAGCCTCCTGTGAGCTCCTGCAGCTCCTGTGAAGTCCTTTTGCTAGTACTTTGTCTCGCTGTTTACAGCTCTGCCTTTTGGGGACACCCACCTGTGCCCTCCTTCATCAGCTCCGAGGACCATGGGGATCTTGGAATTGCATGTGTACTGGAAAGAGAGAGAGAGAATGAGAGAGCAAACGACAGAGAAAGAAGGGGCCCAGGAGACAGGAACGAGGAGACAGAGAGCGGTCCGAGTGGCCCAGACAAGGCTACCCGGGCCCCTGTGAGCTGAAGCCCATCTCTACCCCGAGTGGAGGCAGTGATCCGGCCGGCCGTCTGGTGCGCTCCCTTGACAGGTCTCGGTCTGAATGTGTCATCGTCCTTCACGTGACCGTCATTTTCCCTCACTGCGTGGCCCCGCCATGTCGCCCACCCTGTGTGACGGGGGCTCAGCTGCAGAGACAGCCATCTGCTCCAACAGCAGAGTGGACGGCTTCCCTGGCCTTGCACGTTTGCACTCGTGAGTGTCTCTAAAGACGCCCAACGATATTTCCGACTTTTCCTATCAATGCTGAGATAATATTTTTTTTTCCAGAGAGAGGCACGGCTCACTTCTCTTCGGGCCTTTGTTCAAATAACAGAGCATCAACGGGCGTCCGTTTGCCAGTAACTCTTTATCAATCCCTTCCGGGCCACCGGCTTCCCACATGCCTCCTTCTTGGGGGGTTTCCCCAAAAGCACATGTTGCTATCCGCCCCGCCATCCCCATTTGCTCGCGAATTTGTGTATTCTCTTTCCTCTGCAGGCATCCAAGCTCCGCGAGACCAGGCGTCTTGTCTGTTCTGTTTGCTTTACAGACACCTCTCTGAGCAAAGTCTGTCCCAGAGCAGGTGTGCAATAAGCATGTACCACTGAGCACATAAATATCCACCTGATACACCTGTCACACGCGGCTTGGGAGATCCGTCCTCCCCTTCCAGTCCTGCTTCCAGAAAAGGCTCCAAGTCAGACCTCCTTCTTCCCAGGTGTCTTCTCCATTTTCCAGCTCACTGGTGAAATCCTTTGATGCCGCTAAAAAAACCCTGCAGCTTCCACGAGGAAGGAGGGTGGAGGCTGGCTCGAGAAAGCGCATCCGGGGCGACCACGGGCAAGAACGTGCCACCGAGCGGCAAAGACGGAAGAGAGAGCAGGTTGACCTCGGGGTCAAAGAACCGGGAGGAAGTCCCGCAAATCTCCAGGCTGACTCCCGAGGGTTCTACTGATGAAAATACCACCCTTGGTCCAAATCCCAGCTCTGTCACCCACTGGCTGTGTGATCACGGACAGGCTAATCATTGCTCTGGGCCTCAGTTTTCTCATCTGTTAAATGGGAATAAACGTGGCATCCACTTCAGGCTGTTCGTACGGGATTATGTTTGTTCCTATATCCCTCAAATATGTATTTAGAAAGCACTGTTTTCCACCCACTGTTTCAGTAATGAGAGCCACAGCTGTGAATAAAACAGGATCCTTGCTCTCAAAGGACACAGATAAATAAATGACGAGGATGTTCCAGGTAGTGAGATGTGCTGTGTAGAAGGATCTGAGACTACTTTATACAGATGGCTGGTGCTGATGGAGACACCCCAGAGGGTATAACTGACTTTAAAAGAAATTGCCAAACAATTTTCACCCACAACGAAAGACGGCTCTGTTGATTCACATTTTTACTAACATTTGTTGTTGTCAGACTTCTAAATTTTAGTTATTCTGGGAGATATGCAGAAGTGTCGAAATGTAGGGGCCTGGGGGAGGTTCAGTCGGTTAAGCATCCGACTTCAGCTCAGGTCATGATCTCGCGGTTCGTGGGTTTGAGCCCTGTGTCGGGCTCTGTGCTGACAGCTCAGAGCCTGGAACCTGCTTCGGATTCTGTGTCTCCCTCTCTCTCTGCCCCTCCCCTGCTGTGCTCTGTCTCTCTCTCTCTCAAAAATAAACATTAAATTAAACAAATGTTTTAATAAAAAAAGAAGTGTGTAATTGTAGTTTAAACAGGAACATGATTAGTGACTAATCATGTTAAATACTTTTTCTTATGCTTCTGGGCCATTTATATAACTCGTTTCTTCATTTTTAAATTAAGTTGCCCTTCATTATTGAGTTACGGGAGAATTTAATTTAATCTATCTACAACTTATCAGATAAATGCATTGCAAATATTTTCTCCCAATCTGAGGCTTACCTATGCATTGTTATGACTTCTATCTTTACTCAACAGAAGTTTTTAATTTTTTAAAGGTCAATTATTTTATCTTATCATTAGCCATTTGGAGTCCTCATTAAGACACCCAAGGTGGCAATGGTCTTCTCTTCTGTTTGCTTTGAGAAGCTCTATTCTTGCGATTTTGACACTTGGGTCTACGAATGTCACAGAATAAAGCAGTGGGTCATTTCAATTCCAACATTAACGATAAAAACTACAGAGCTGCAAATTACCCCCCTCCGTATATTTTCACATTATGTTTCTGCAAAGATAGCAAAGGGAATGTGTCATGTAAAAAATGATTTAAACCATCTAATGAAGCAAAAAAAAAAAACCCATAACCACAAGGATAACAAATTGAGACTCTATACCCCCTTCACTGTTTGCAAAATGCTTTATTCCTACAGGCGATGCAAATGTATAAAAAGGTTTGTTTTTCCCTCTGCCTCCACAGAACCTAAAGAGACAGCTCACATTTTGAAATAAAATGAATATACGTTTATACAGATATATAATGATATATAAAATGATATATATGCTATACATAACATATGATATCTACGCTATGTATATAATGATACATACAATAATATATATAATTATGTATATATGTATATTTCGCCTGAAAATTTCACCTAATGTAGCAATGACCTTTTGAAGGCATCTCATAGAACACAAAGAAAGTCCAGGCCTGTGAATTGAGAACATTGTTTCTTTCTCAGACTCAGAGGATAATTTCCCTAGCGGATTGTAAGGCCCTTGAATCATTTCCCCTCTGGAAATAGTAGCGAGCCGGCCAGCTTGAGTCAGAGCGCCCTGCCCCAAGTCACTGAAGCCCAGGCCATATTCCTCTGCAAACTTTCCTCACTACTGAAGAGAAAAAAACCCTAAAAAGCAAACAGCAAATATACCAGCAGAACTTAAATACGTTTTATAAACTCATAAAGAGAGCCTTGGTGGGAACTACCAACTTGAATACGAAAAATCTAAAATGTCGTGCTTACAACTTTGCAAAAAGTACCCTCAAAATAAGAGATGATCATTCTTTCCCGAATGCCATTTTCAAATGTCCACGTGTCCCTCTCCTTTTGAAACCGCATTTACGGTGCTGCGCACGCGCCTAGTGAGATCTGGGGAGACCGTGCTGGGGTTCAGAGGAGCAGAACGGGATAAAGCAGTTAGCGGGAAATAATGGCACTGTCCCCTCTCGGTTCGTCCTTGTTGCTGCAGAATTTCACTCCTCTCTATGGCTGGCCGATGCTCCTCGTGTCTGCATCGCATCTTCTTTATCCATTCGCCCGTCGACGGACACTTGGATCTTGACGAGCGCTGAGAAAAGTAGAGGGTTAGTGAATCGTTATGCTGCACACATGGGACTAAGAGGACTCTGCGTGCTAATTAAACTTGGGTATAACAGACACCTGAGTTCCTGTACAAAATAAAACAGAGGGCTGTGCAGTGAGGTGGGTGGGGAGAGGAAGTGGGTTTGCAGATTTGGGAGAGCGCTTCAGTTCTTTTTCGTCTTCTTTTCTTTTCTGGCCAGCTTTCTAGAAGCACAAAACCCTGCCAGTTCAGACATCTGCATCACGAAGAATTCTCCTGTGGTAAGTTCCTTATGACAGGACGCCCACGGGCGAGGTGGGGCGAGGGTAGACGGACAAGGATCCGGCTTGGTAAGCAGTGACAAGAGCGTATAAGAAGCTATTCCAGCTCTGGATGCCCAAAGAGATGGCCCTTTCCATACTGAAGACGCAGCATAGCACGTGTCAGTGTGGCGGAGAGGACGCTGATGGGCTCGTGAGGCGTACGCACAGTCAAAAATCCGGGAAGAATTTGGAGAACACCGTGGAACAGTGTCCCAGGTGGGACAGCACGGGGACCTTCAGGGATCCGGGAGCAGACCTCAGTTCTCTTGCATCGTCTCAGGTCCCCAGAGCCCTGCATGTCGGAGCCACAAGCACCTGTCCCTCCCAGCCCCACACAAGCCCCTGCCTCCCCTCCTCCCACAAACAGAGGCAATCAAACCACTGATTCAAAAAAAAAAAACAAAAAAACCAGGGAGCAGGGGCACCTGGGTGGCTCAGTCGGTTTAGTGTCCAGCTTAGGCTCAGGTTATGATCTCACAGCTTGTGAGTTCGAGCCCCTCTCTGTGCTGACAGCTCAGAGCCTGGAGCCTGCTTTGGATTCTGAGTCTCCCTCACCCTCTGACCCTCCCCTGCTCATGCTCTGTCTCTCTCTCTCTCTCTCTCTCTCTCTCTCAAAAGTAAACATTAAAAAAAAAAAAAAACACCCTGCGTCAACCCAGCGATTGCGGGGGACATAACATAAAGAAAAATTGCTTCAATGGCTGGCTGCTGTTTGGGGTGAGTGTGTGTGTGTGTGTGTGTGTGCATGCACACACATGCGTGTGTGTGCACGCATGCACACGCTCTGTGCAGTTCTCATAACAGCTATGGCTTATCCCGAAATTGCAAAGTTCGGCACATAAAATGGAAAAATACCTTTTGAAGGGGCTAAATATGTATTCTTTTTTTTAATGTTTATTTTATTTTTGAGAGAGAGGGAGAGAGCACATGAGAGAGGGGGACACAGAATCCAAAGCAGGCTCCGGGCTCTGAGCCATCAGCACAGAGCCCAATGCAGGGCTCGAACCCACAGACCTCAAGATCATGACCTGAGCTGAAGTCAGACACTTAACCGACTGAGCCACCCAGGTACCCCAAGGAGTCAAATACGTATTCTGATAAAAATCTGCAATGGCTGGGTTTTCAAATAACTTAAGGTTGAGATTTTTCAAAAAAAAACGTGCATAATCTAAAGAGACAGCAACAAGACAAAACAACCCATCTCTTGGGGCACCTGGCTGGTCATTTGATGGAGCACGTGATGTGCTTGATCTCGGGGTCGTGGGTTCGAGCCCCATGATGGGTGTAGAGTTTACTTTTAAAAAAGTCCTCCTGTCTGCCTGTGTGGATGTCCTCTATTTCCAGAGCATTCTGTCTCAATTTTAAAGAATCTAGAGTCTAAGGATGGCCGGCCTTGTGTGCACATGAAAAGTGCTCATGAAACAATCTGTCTTTTCCTCGGTAAGCACAGTATTTTCCAGGATGTGCTACCGGGTACCATTTTTCCTGCAGAAAACCTGAAGGGGTCTCTATTTCCTATCTGCTTTCTCTCAAGTGCGGTGGACCTTCAGTTTAAATTCCATTTGTGTCATTTGGTTAACGCACACTGTCCCTGTTTTCCGGTCTGTGATGCAGCAGCATACACGGACCCTGGCTTCTGTGCCGTTACCGTCCCGGACGTTCCTGGTTTGGGGGTCTTATGGAAGCATCTTGATCTCCTACTTTGTAAGCCAAGAAATTCACAAGCCTGGTGTTTCCTCCAGAGACATGTGAGTCCCGCGGGCCTGCAGAAAACAAACAGACGTTGAGTTCACAAGCTGAGGCCATCACTGAAAAATCCTCGGGATCATATGTCTAAATGCGTCGCTGAGCTGCCACTGAATAAAATCCAAGAAGAAATCTAAAGCATGAAGTTCAAGGTCCTCCATATTTGCAGTTATATACGCATCCATGGTAATTCCTATAAAAGTCATTGAGTAAACAGAAATCGAAAAATAAGCTCCACGCTTTCTCAGCATATACAGTCCTTGCCATGCGCTAGTCAGTAACGATGACATATTCCCCTGATGTGAACAAGGAACATATTTGAATAAGGGCGTGGGGACACCTGGGTGGCTCAGTCCTCTAAGCGTCCAACTTCAGCTCAGGTCATGATCTCACAGCTTGTGAGTTCGAGCCCCACGTCGGGCTCTGTGCTGACAGCTCGGAGCCTGGAGCCCGTTTCAGATTCTGTGTCTCCCTCTCTCTCTGCCCCTCCCCTGTTCACACTCTGTGTCTCTCTCTCTCTCTCAAAAATAAATAAACATTAAAAACAAACTTTTTGAAAGAGGGCATTAAAGTATATGTTAATTTATTCCATGTCATACAACTGAATTTGGCTCTGACCTTTCTTAAGCAATTTTGAAAGATCAAGCAATGCACCCTCATCATTTTCAAGTGCAACCTACTAAGCCGCCCGTCAAGATAGTATCATTTAAGGCGTAATGTTCTGGAAAGCCAGTGCAGGGCAGGCCGTGCTGCGCTGGCTTGGGGCACGTGGGGTTTTCCCACCCACGTTCGAACCCCGTCACGCTCAGAAGTCACGATGCTCCCAGTACCTTTTAAAAAACGATTTACCAAAGTGTGGAGATGTGGAGGAGTTTTAGAATTGGCAATAATTATTGCAAGTAGACAGCAATTTGGTACCTACTTAAAGTAGCTGAAATGGAATTTCCAAGTGTGAAAAACCGTCTGCTCTGGGAAAAGTGGAGAAGTATCATCCTTCTGTCATGGTCGCGTAACTGCCGCTTGAACGGAAACCCCTGCTGCACAGCAAATGGCACGCGGACCTGTGACAAGCACGTAGAAAGCATACGAGAGGGAACGTTATCCGTGTCGTGGGATGCTACTCTCAGAGATGGGGGAGGGGCACGAGGGAGCAGGGGGACGCATCAGAACTGAGTGTGAGCAGCGAGCCCTGTAGACTGACGCCCTCTTGGGGCATGAAAGCTGTGACAAGGACAAGTTATCCCCACTGACCAAGGTCAGGGGTCTCTGGGAATCACACCTCTTCTGGAGGAAGGTGTAAGAGAGCCCAGGAAATCACGCTCATGGCTTTGGCGGAGATGGAAGGGAGAGGATCCTCAGGGCTGTGAGGCAGGACGGAGCACCCAGGGGACTCACTGCTCCTCAGCCAGCATGGAGCACGCACAGGTAGGGAGCACCCACATGTAGGGAGCATACACAGGAAGGAAGCACCCACAGGTAGGGAGAACCCACAGGTAGGGAGCACCCACAGGTAAGGAGCATGCACAGGAAAGGAGCATCCACAGGAAAGGAACACCCAGGTAGGGAGCACGCATAGGAAGAGAGCACCCACAGGTAGGGAGCATCCACATGTAGGGAGCACCCACAGGAAAGGAGCACCCACAGGTAGGGATCACCCAAAGATAAGGAGCACCCAAGTAGGGAGCACCCACAGGTAGGGAGCACCCGCAGGTAGGGAGCACCCGCAGGTAGGGAGAATCCACAGGTAAGGAGCACCCACAGGAAGGGAGCACTCATAGCTCCTGTGTCTCCTCTACATCACCTCACAAACAACACCACACAAGTGGAAACACGGTTGCTTCTAATCCCAACTTCTCCACAATCCCCTACAACTTTGTCACCGGTGTTTGCAGCAAAAATACTTTCCTACTTTACTGCCGAAAGTGCACACCTGCTGAAATGGCGTGTATCGAAGCGTTTCACGACTGTTTGATTTCACCGGCAAATGAAAGGATTTCTGAAGAGAACAATCTTCCTACATTTTTGTCTTTGATTCCAACTGTAATACTTGTGTATTCTTTTTAAAAAGCTTGGTTTAATTTTGTGACAGTAATTTAAAGTTTCAAAAATAATGCACATCTTGGTTTCGGATATTCAAAGCGCATGAATCATAACATTAAAAATGAATATGTAGTGTCAGAGAAGGAGACAAGGGTAATAAATCTGTTTAAAGGGTGGAGATTAGTCGTCCCCTCCTGCTTCATTTCTATCCTGTTCGGCTTAGATATTTATGGGATGATAATGTGCAGACCCCAATGACGTTCCTGAGCGCCTCGGTGGGACCGAGAATCTTAATGACCCGAAGACATCAGTCCTCACAATTAAACATCTGTTGCAAATGAGTTCTGGAAAAAGAGTGCAGTGCCACGAAACCAGCTTTGGCTAAAACGGATGTTAGAAAACAAATTGTAAACTAACGTTTTATGCTAATCGTTTACAGGTTTGTTGGGAATATCTAATGTTCAACCTCCAAAATATTATCTTATCAGTGTTAGCCAGAAAATATTTCCACTAGCTGTACAAGGAAAGATAGAACGTAGGACTCTGTTCATTTTATATTTTGTGCCAAAAATGGAATCTTAAACTTCAAAATATTTTTATCCACACCCAAGTTTTATAGCTTGGTGGTTCAGCTTTAAGATCAGAGAGTAAAAGGTCTGACTTCCCTATATTCAGTTAGACGTGTGCAGGGGCGCCTGGGTGGCTCAGTCGTTTAAGCGTCTGACTTTCAGCTCAGGTCATGATCTCACGGTTCGTGAGTTTTAGCCCCGCTTCGGGCCCTCTGCTAATCTCCACAGAGCCCACTTTGGAACCTCTGTCTCCCTCCTCCACTCGAGCTCTCTCTCAAAAATAAGCACTTAAAAAAAAAAGAAATGTGCAGAAAAATAATTTTTTCATATTTGTGGGGAAATACCGTTTTCATTTGTGGTTAACTCAGTTTTTCCTACGAAATGAGGTCAGAGCTACAATGTTGGTTTGTTCTTTCTAACCACAGTCTTGCGAGGTCGAGCGGGCTGGTGTTACGACTCTCATTTCATGGATAATGAAAGTCTCGAAGAGGCCACGGGTTCTGAGTCACCCATCTGACAAATGGCTTTGGCTCCTTGTCAATGTCCACACCTCGTGGGTCCCAACCTTACCTCCGCCGATGGTACCCATGGCCACATTCAATTACAAGACATAGTCAGCTGTGTTACTGAAATCTTCCTCCTTCACAAAAGCCAGTAGGTGTCCTGACATCAACAGCCGCCAGCCTGCGTCGTGAACGTGTCTGAGTGTCACAGTCCACGTTTTATGTGCAGCCGATGACTTATTATGTGACAGCCATGTTCCAGAAGCGGGATCCCTTTCTCAAACTAATGACTTCCCTGCCTGCAAAGGCTCCAAACCCCAGTACATGGTGTCGCTACTCTTTCTCCTCCGCTGCAGAGACCCGCCTCTATCTCTAATTTTGCCATAAGCCTATTGATATCATCAATATAAAATGCACCCATTGCAAGATGGGAGAGGACCCGTTTTCTAGTGCCTGCTGTAACCAACTTCCAAAAACTCAGTGCCTTAAATCAACACAAGTCTATTTTCTTAGAGTTCTCGAAGTCAGCGGTCCAACATGGGTCTCACTGGACTAAAATCAATGCGTCCTCAGGGCTATGTCCATGGACGGTGGCTCTAGGGGACAATCCCTTTATTTCCCTGTTCTTGCTTCCAGAAGCACCCACGTTCCCTGGTTTAGACCCCTCCTTCCGTGTGCCAAGCCAACCATGGCGTGCCTCTGGGGGCATCCACCGTTGCACTCCTCCCTCGGCCTGGCTTCCACTTTCAAGGACCCTGTGACTCTACTGGGCTCACCTTCCTAGGATAATGCAACCCGAGTCCACCTGTGCCACACAAAGTAACATATTCAGAAGTCCTGGCAGCTGGGATGCAGGCATCTTGGGGCCTCAGCCCCTGCTTCTGTTACCAATGACAGTCCCTGCATATGAGAGGAATAGACAGAAACAGGCATGACCAACCCTGTGTCCATGCCTCTTGTCCCAGTGTTCGGTGACCCCGGCTGGGCCACCTGGTGTCTTTTCCTAGGATTTTCCAACCTGGAGCCCAGGGAGCCCACACTCAGGGCCAGGTCCTCACCAGGGGGCACGCATTTCTGACGTAGGAAATTGCCTCATTTGGTTTAGGCTGATTCAGGTTGAGCTTTTGCCCTTTGCAACCAGAGCCCTGAGAAATCCAGACAGAATGCCACCATTAGTTCTTGGGGAACACCAGGGATCCTGGAGAAAGCTGGAGAAATGCTGGTCTGGGGCACGGAGACAGAACAGGTCCCCGTGGGGAATCCCATTGTGTTCCGGGGTGGAGAGAGACACTGGGTCCTCCTCACCCACAACCCTGGGAGAAGCTTGTGTGCAAGAAGCAAATGGTGTCTTCCATTCAGTTTCGAGACTCAAGATCCGAGGCAAACCACTGGGGGGAAACAGACATTAAAACCAGACCTAAGAAGGGTCCCAACAACATTCCAGTCCGCAAGCCCAAAAGTAAGGCTCTGCGACCCTGGAAAGTTGAGCGCCAAGTTGAGCTAGCTTCTCACAGCATTGAGAGCGCGGCCTCCAGTTCACGGGTTCAACCCGGCCTTTCCCGGGGTCTCTTGTGGAATTCAAGCTGTACCTCCATTTGCACACCTGAAACATGGGGCCATGTTGGAAGGTCGTTGAGGAGATTACTGGGCGGTTACCACTCATGCCCAGTGTTGCTCAGATGCGTCATCTAAGAACCGGCATGCCTTCGGTGCTCAGTAAACACGTTGGCTTTATCACGGCTGTTATTTCCCAATCATCCCCGATGGGGACTGGGCTGAGCACACCCGTGGGTCTGGGCGTTTCCGTCCTCGCTGTTATCGACACCATATTTGCTCTGACCAGCTGCCTGGTGGGGATCAGCAGCAGGCCCAGTGTCCGATGACCACCTTGTCCACGTCGGGGGCTAAACACATCGGATCCCTTTTCCTGCAATTGCCCTCTGCTTACTCAGCAGGGCAGACATGTTCATTCCTCCAGGTGAACTTTTATTCCGCTTTGAAAATCAGATATTTGGTCCCAGGCACTGTTGCATTTCTCTCATGATGGCCACGTGCTGTGGGGTCCACAGACTCAAAACATCTGATTTCTTGAGCCAATAGCTATTTCTAAAGCCACCACACACACACACACACACACGCACCACTAATCAATTTATTTCTTTACAAGGTTTAGGAAAGTTTTCTTTTTTCTCTCTTCCTTCCCCCTTTAATGCATTCCCTTACAATATACCTCTCTTTAATAGACTCTCTGAAATAACAGTGATGGAAGATATTATTATAAAAGTGTGTTGCGATTGCTGAGAAACATGTTATGACGAAGTTAGGAATCAAGGGGCTCCAATCGCCTTTCAGCACAGGGAGCAAAGCCTGCCAGAGAAGCAGCTGCACTGTATGACAGTGTAATATGTAGCCAGGGAGAGGGTGGGCTGCCCCAGCCTTCGGCCCAAGCAGCTCCCGGACCACGGGTGGGTGGGTTTATTGTCCCTTGCCTCGTGGTGGGTGGCTCTCACTTTGTCCCGGAGAAGAACGCAAGGTGTGAGCGTGTTCTGTGCTGTCCCCGGCAGCTTCTGTCTGCCAGCTGTCCCCATGCAGCCCCCGGGGCAGGGGTCTGCTACTCCAGGGAGTCCCGAACCACCATCTGGGGTCTCAGACACCTGCCCTGTCCCCAGGCTTTTTCATGGGCACTGTGTGGAGACCTGCAAGAAAGAGACGGTCAGGACATGGCAACTGCCCTTGTGGAAGCATGGATGTGCGTGCACGGTGATTGATAAGTAATATGTTAAGTACTCTGTGACCTTTTATGAGAACCGCCTTATTTTATCTTTCCAAACTCTACTGTAAAGTTACATCATTCACATGTCTAACAAAAATAACTCAGGGGCGCCTGGGTGGCTTAGTCGGTTAAGTATCTGACTCTTGATTTCAGCTCAAGTCATGATCTCAGGGTCGGGGGATCGAGTCGCATGTCAGGCTCTGTGCTGAGCATGAAGTGTGCTTGGGATTCTCTCTCTCTCCCCCTTTCCCTCTGCCCCTTCCCTGCTCAAGAATATGCTCTCCCTGTCTCAAAAAAAAAAAAAAAAAAAAAAAAGGATAACTCAGTTAGATGCACTTGTGAAGAAAAAAGAGAGAACTCTAGTTTATTCTGACCTCTCCCACACTTCTTTAAAAGTAGGTGCTGACCTGGCTGGCTCGGTCAGTAGAGCATGTGACTCTTGATCTCAGGGTGATGAGTTCAAGCCCTACATACAGCTTAGTGGCATAAATAAATATATAATATTTAAGAAGATAAAAAAAAAATAAAAGTAGGCATTGATCTCTATTGTCCCAGGCAATTTGGCCACAGCTAAAAGGTAAAGAAAGTAAGAAAAGTTTCTTTGTGGCCTTTTGAGCTTCTAAGAGTCCAGCTCCTGGTGAGCCAAAGCTGTTTCCCTTCTGGCTTCCAGCTGATGCTATTAAAGAACACATCTGCGGGGCCCCTGGGGGGGCTCAGTTGGTTGAGCCTCCGACTTCGGCTCAGGTCATGATCTCACGGTCCGTGAGTTCAAGCCCCGCGTCGGGCTCTGTGCTGACAGCTCGGAGCCTGGAGCCTGCTTTGGATTCTGTGTCTCCCTCTCTTTCTGCCCCTCCTCCACTTGTTCTCTCTCTCTCTCTCAAAAGTAAAAAACATGTAAAAAATTAAAAAATAAAAAAAAAGAGCACATCTTCTCCGTCTTGCATAGAGCGGACCTCCCTGTGCGCCTTCCCCCAGACCTGGGTCTTTTCTTCTCACTGGACAAACGCGTGCACTCCCTGTGGGTGCCCGTCCTGCTTTCTCTCAAAGCCCTCAGCACCCCAGAACAGCACGATGGGGAGGGCCATCTGCGTGAGGCGGCCTGCACACGCCGACGGTCATCTCACCCGGAGGCACCCTCACTGGCAGGCGCCAGCATAATCCTTAGTCAAATAGCCAGGCACCCTGCGATGCGCACAAGTTGACCCATGGCATGAACCGTCACAGAAGGCAGCCAGGAACGCAGCCACAGGGGAACAGAGCCCCCCACGTGTGGCCTCTCTCAGGGGATCGGCGTGAGGATCCCACCGCGGGAGGCTCCACGCCAGGCGAGTCCTTGTCACCACACGTGCAGGTGGATAGCACTCCGGGTGTCTTGACTCCCGTCTCCCTTCTGCGGCGGTGACGGTGGGAGTGGCCAGGAACCTCCGAGGACGAGAACGCATCCGTGTTGGGATGCACCCACAGTCCTCTGCAGATGAGCTCACGGTGGTCTGGTCCAGACCCTGCCAAATCTTGATTCGCTTCCAAAGCCTCTCCGTTTGCTTTTACAAAATGTATTTAAGGCTCACAGGATACACAGATTGCACTGAGACCCGGGGCAGCAAGTAAGCTAATTCATCTTTTTTTCTCATGAAAAAAGCTGTCTTGACGAGCAAGAAACACATTAAGCTCAATTAGGGGACTCCTACGGAAAAAAAAAAATGTGCTTAGCATGAAACACCATTATTCTGTATCAAAACTATCTATAGATGAAAGGACGGTCTTCTTTCGAAGTGTCCAGCCCTGAATTAAGATTACGAGATGAAGTTACCTCTCCACAGATCTACACTGGAGGATCTGCCTTGAAGTTCCAAAGATGGAGACAAATTTAGAGTGACCCTCTGTGCAGGAGCAGGAGAAAGGAGGAGAGAGAACTTGGCGTTGTTACGTTTTTCTAAGACGAATAAACCGGCTGAGCCCGAGGGGCTGTCTTAGGAAGAGGAAAACCCGGGGGCTGTCTTCTCAGAGCTCCCCTCTAAGGTCTCTGCTCCTAAAGAGAGAAAAATACAGTATGTTTGAAAAACAGGCAGCAGCCCCGAATATTGTGGTTTCAACAGACCCTCGCTGAGAACGCGATAGAACCACGGACCGGACCCTGACCGAATCAGGGGACACAGACCCGGCTCATTCGAACGAGGAGGGCGGGACGGTTGTCTTTATGGCAGGATGGAAATGAGCTGGCATTCACAATAATGTCAGGTGGCACACGGATAAACATTTCATCTTAAGAGTCTTTTGTCCTTTTTTTTAATGTTTATTTATTTTTGAGAGACAGGGAACAAGCAGGGGAGGGGTAGAGAGAGAGAGAGAGGGAGACACAGAATGTGAAGCAGGCTGCAGGCTTTGAGCTTTCAGCACAGAGCCTGACGCGGGGCTCGAACTCACAAACCAGGAGATCATGACCTGAGGCGAAGTCGGACGTTTAATGGACGGAATCCCCCAAGCGCCCCTCCCCCTTTTACATTTTCAAAGTTCCTTCACTTAAAGATAACTATCAGGAAAATAAAAATACAACTGGTACATGCAACTCGTGGGCATCACAGGTGTGGTATTAAACACAGGTGGAAAGTGTCCCCCTGTAGGCAAGGACCTATGGGTCCGGAGATGAAGGGACAGCGTCCCACAATCCAGGGAGTCTCGTCATCTCAGCCACCTGCTCCCCAGTGTGGTCATCCTGGCTGCCCGGTCAGAACACATTTGAGAAGGGGCAAACTGACAAATGGACCAATGAGACCATTGGGACGTTTATGGACAATGTCAAGGATTACCGAGGTTGACACTGAGGTCACAAGCCTATTCTCCAACTGCCCCGACGTTCAGAGGAACCAAAGCAGCCTTTGCGGCGAGAGCGGCCGTCTTCAAACCTTCTGTGCCCTACAAAGAACAGAATAAGGTGCGTGACAGCAGACACGAGAAATTTAATTAGGAAAGATTCTTAATGCGGCTACGTCCCTGACTTTCATTCCTACCTTGACATTTTAAAAAGGCTATGGGGGCACCTGGGTGGCTCAGTCAGTTAAGCATCCAACTCTTGGTTTCGGCTCAGGTCATAATCTCACGGTCTGTGGGTTCGAGCCCCCCGTTGGGCTCTGTGCTGACAGCTCAGAGCCTGGAGCCTACTTTGGATTCTCTGTCTCCCTCTCTCTCTGCCCATCCCCCCCTTGCACTCTATCAAAAAATGAATAAATGTTAAAAAAAATTTTTTTGAAAGATTTATAATCAAGAGGACCTGGGCGGCTCAGTCAGTTAAGTGTACGACTTCTGGCTCAGGTCATGATCTCACAGCTCGTGGGTTCAAGCCCCACGTCGGGCTCTGTGCTGACAGCTCGGAGCCCGGAACCTGCTTCAGATTCTGTGTCTCCCCCTCTCTCTGCCCCTCCCCGCGCACATGCTGTCTGTCTCTTTCTCTCTTTCTCAAAAATAAATAAACATTAAAAAAATTGTTAGAAATATAAATGAGGCACTTTTCTAAGGTGACGTTTGAGACATGCATGCCTCCAACTCCCACTTGGACGGAAAGGGGCAGACGAGCAGATGGAGATATTTGATTTAAGCGTCTCCTGCCACCAGACAGAAAAAACAGAAACAAAAAAACAAATCTTGCCCTCACTTGATACTTTGATTTAAGGAGCTGGTTTCTACAGAAGGAAGCAGTGCATGACTGAAGCAAAGAAATGAAGTTTCCGTGTCAGGTAATTTAGAGCAGCGCCACGTTCTGGTGTCTCCCAGCCGCCCTTCCCTGACTCTGATCTCGATCTTCATGCGTCGCCATGGCATCCGGAAATGGGTATCAACAGCGCTGCTCAAGATGCTGAGCGTCCAACCCCCACAGGGAAAACAAACACAGGGAGACATGACTTCAGGCGCTGTCCACGCCTCGGCGACTGAGGTCGGGTCAGAGGAGCACTTGTCCCCACACCTGCTCTGGTTCCCTCCAGCCTCAGGGACGTGGCCCCGGCTGGCCCAGGTCTTGGAAGCAGAGGGCGAGATCCAGGCCCAGAGCCAATCAGGGTGCTGATTGGTTCAAGGAGGGCACGTGACTCCTACTACCCAATCAGAGTGGGTTTCCCACCACTCCCGCCGAAGACCTCCCGCCTAAGGGGGCCTTTTGCAGAGCTGGCGTCTTCCTCCACGTCTTTCACAGTAGAGACCTCCATTGTTATTTAAAAATATCCATCCACGGATGAGTGGATAAAGATGAGGCTTATACACAATGGAACACTACTTGGCAATGAGAAAGAATGAAATCCTGCCATTGGCAGCAACGTGCATGGACCTGGGGGGCATTATGCCGAGTGAAATAAGTCAGCCAGAGAAAGAGATCATGTTTTCACTCATATGTGGATCCTGAGAAACTTAACAGAAGGCCATGGGGGAGGGGAAGGGGAAAAGATAGTTACAGAGAGGGAGGGAGGCAAAGCATAAGAGACTCTTAAATACAGAGAACAAACTGAGGGTGGATGGGGGGGGGGGGGGGGGGGGGGGGGGGGAACATGGGGGATGGGCACCGAGGAGGGCACCTGTGGGGAGGAGCACTGAGTGATGTATGGAACCGATGAACCACGGGAATCTGCCCCCAAAACCAAGAGCACGCTGTATACGCTATACCTTATCCAGCTTGGCAATAAATCATATTAAAAAATAAAATAAAAAAAATGAATAAACATTAAAAAATGTAAAGAAAGAAAACCATCAAAGACAAACATGGGGATGCTGATGGTCGGGGCTTGTCTCACCCAAGGCCACAGAGCCTCCAAATTGGCTGCCTCCAAATTGTCATCAATGGACCCGGATAGTCAGCCTCTTATCCAATTTACCGGTAAACGCCAGGCGATGCTCTTCGCAAGCGGGGGGCCCCAGCACAGGGACTGCTTAATTTAAAATGGAATCTTCATTTAGGAAGTCAGTTCCATTTAGAGGCAAGAACGCTTTACCCGGCTTGCCGAGAGTCAAAACCACCACGCCTGCGTGGACAAACCACTGTGACCCATTTCCTGGCCTCATTTCTTCGCTGTCACTCACCTGTTGCGAGACCGATGCATATATTTCCGCAGTGTGCCACACCTTCCAAACCTCTTGCACACCTGTGGGTCCCACAACAACCCTGGGAGGCAGGCATGGGAGGTGCTGTTGCAATGTTGTAGACGAGCACATTGGATCAGAGAGGTTGCCCGGCTTACCAAAAGTCACACCGCCCGGGAGGTTCAAACCTGCCAGGGCAAGAGCGTCTGTAGGCACTCATATCTACCCTTCCCTAGCACTTAACCTCTTCCTCGGCTTCTAAGCGGGCACTCCAGCCTCCCCACCCTTTGGAGGCGGCTCGTGGCCGTTGTTGGTCATGATTCCAACAGACCAGCCTGGGCTCTGTGGTCCCAGCTGGGGCCAGGCGGAGAGGAGTGGGAAACCTCGCAGATTTTCCGGAGGAGGACAGGGGTTCTATTCGGGGTTGGAATGTGCCCTGCTTGCGCCCTGAAGCTTCTAGTCCTGCAAATGGGTATTAGCGTCGTTGGCCGCAGCCTCTGTCGGCGGCAGAACTCGCATTCAAATGCGCACACCCCTCCACGCCCCCATGTTCCCTGCCGGACAGTGAAATCGTGTAGGAAAAGGCAGGGGACGTTTCAGCTTGTGCATAAGGCTGTTTGTCGGGTATCCCTTCTGCTCAGAGTACAACCAGGCTCATGACCGCAGCCTGCCAAGCTCTCTCTGACCTGCCCCTCGCCCGGCACACTGACCGGGCTCCCCACGCCTCAGCCACACTGGCTTCCTGTGGCCTTGGGCGGCCCGAGTGTGCCCGCTGCACGTGTCTGCCTGGGCTGTCTGTGCTGTCCGCGAGACCCTCTCTCGGGTGCCGGCAGGACTCATTTCTTCAATTACAATCTCGATTCAAAGGTAGCCTCCCAGGGAGGGCCACCTAACCTCCCTCGGCAAACTATCGTTCTCACTGACATGACCCTTTTTCTTCCCTCCAGCTTATTTATCGCCGTTTGATGGCTCCACTGGCCTCGGGTCTTAGATACTAGTTTCAACGAACGGTCTAATTCTCTTTCAAAGTACACAGGGAGGAAAAAGCCCCCCTCCCCAGCAAACCTTCAAATACAAAGGGTGCGATCAATGCCTGGTGTGCAGGACTGCATTAATGCATGTGCGCCCGTTAATAAGCTCCCCTTAATGAAAATACAGCTGGTCCCCTCTGCATTTCTTCTAAGATTCTCACGTTGCCGACACAAGGCTTCTTTGCCCTCAGATAAAAAAGCGAAATGCTTCCAACTCTCCGTCCTTAAAGGTCCCACCGATTGCTGCTAACTTGATGATCTAAGGCTGAGTTGTTTGTTTGTTTGTTTTTCCCAAGGAAACCATCTTTCTGTACCGGGAAACAATGAACCTTGACGTCTACAGTTTTCGTAGCGAGCCAGCGAGAATTGGAGCCACTGAGGGTCTAAGAGTTCGGTTGGTTTGTTTTGAATCATCACGTCTGGAAGGATTTCAAGCTGGAGAAATGCGCCGTGCTGACGGATGAAGAGGTGGGGGCACGCCCTGTTCTGGGGGACGGGGGTCTGGCCATGCCAAGGAGGGTGTGGGAACCACATCCACCAATCCGACAATCTGGGTTCTAAGAGCAGAGGAGCAACCCCGGCACCAGCAGCAGAAAGGCTGACGAGAAAAGTAACTAGAAAACACCCTAAGTGTCCCAGGAGAAGATGGCCGGACGCACGTCCCTGTTCTAAAATACTGTGCAGCTCTTAATAAGAAGTCATATCTCGTCTATGTGGACTGACTTAAAGGAAGAGCCCTGATGTCGTTTTGTTAGAGACGCAAGTCGCAAAGAAAAGTGGACAGAACGACCTCATCTCTCTTAACAAATGAAAATAAGAGCCAGAGTCCCTACACCTGTGCCTGTGTTTCACATGCATAGAGAAGGTTGCGGAGGGAGACCCAGAGGATGGACGTACATCACGGGGAGTGGGAGGAGGGGCCAGACAGAAAACAGTGGAAGGAAAAACAATTTAGAAAGAAAGAAAAAAAAAACCCTCATGTGATTAACCCTTCCTGTGATTGACTGTGATCAACAGTGGCAGGTGGGGGGAGGAGTTGAGGCTGGACGTCAGGGCGGGGTCTTCACGGGGTCCGGTGGTGGGTGACGTTGGAACGCAGACGTGCCTCGTCGAGCTCAGGAGGGACTCGAGAATTCCTGGGCAGGCTGCATGGCTTAGGAGCTGGATCACACCTGCATTCGGAGACGGCCAGAGATGGGGCCCCATCAGCCTCAGTCATCACCCCCAATCACTAGCCTCACCTTTTTTTTTTTTCCTCCAGCAAGACAACAGGCCCCAAAATGGAGTCACTTATGCTAAGCCCCGGGTCACCGAATCAAGACTTAATTACAGTTTGGGCGCTCTCGGGAAGTGGAGCCTTTAAACCAGCCACCCAGTCAGGAATGGTCCGATTGGTACTCGGTGGGTAACCTGCCCGATAGTCCCCCCCATCCCCTGAAGGAAAGCAACCAACCTGTTTGATCTGCTTGTTTGTTTTTGTCTTGTGTAACTTCCTTGTTCCTGCCCCCTTCTGCTTGTAAAAGTGTTATTTCGTACAGCTCCTCAGAGCTCCCTTCTGTCTGCCGATTGTGTGCTGCCCTATTCCAACCGACGTGTGCTCACATACTCTTGAAATGTTTACTCGGCCTCTGTTTATCTTGCATCCGTCTAAATGATTATTATTTCCAGAATGTGGTCTGGGACTCCTACATGAGAGTCATCTGGGTCCTGGATACAATCGCAGATTCTGGGGACATGGGCAGACATCCTAAATCATTCCCTGGGGGGTTGGCAACTCAGGAATCTGCATTTAAAACTAGCTTACTCGATGATTCTGCAGTTCACTCAGGTCTAAAAGCTTCCAGGCTGAACCGGCAAATTCTTTTCGGAAAGAGGGGGAGCCTGAGAGAGAGAAGCTTAAGCAGGCTCCACACCCAAGGCGGGGCTCGAACTCACCAACCCTGAGATCATGACCTGAGCCGATATGGAGAGTCAGATGCTCAACCAACTAAACCACCCAGGCGCCCCTTGAACCGGCAAGTATTTTTCAAAGAAATGCTGGGTTACTTTTTCTCAGTACTCGTAATCACTTAGAGCAACCTTAAAGAACGGTATTCTTTGATTCGTTCAAAATGGAGTTTGCCAAAGGCCTGGGTCATTTGTTTAAGTCGGGCAGGGTAATTAAGAGTTGGCCTCGGGCTTCTGTAAATGAGGGCTTCTGAAATGCTCCTGGACATCCAGGATCTAGTCTAAGAGTTGCCCCTAGGGCCCCTGTAACACTATCGAGAACACTCTTCTGCCCGTTCTCTGTTCTGTTGGATACAATGTATTTCACTTCATGACTAAGCTGGCTCAACATGGTAGACATTCAGTCCACTCCCAGGCCAGTGGAGGGGAGACACACGAGCCGCATCACCCCCCCCATCCCACCTGCCTCCCCTGTGGGATCTTAGGGGAGGACGATGAAGGGCCAGCGCCCCTGATAGACACTGAGGCTTTGCGCTGGTCTCCCAAGGAGCCCCCACCTAAACGCTGTGAATGAGCAGCTTGACAAAGAAATCCTCACCTCACGCAGCAGGGTCTCAGAGGAAGACCAGGGTCCCGTTCAGATGGTTACGAGACCCTGAACTTTCCCAACTCCGGTGCCATTGAGCCAGCGACACAGGCACACGGAGAAACATTTGTCTTCATTAATAAAGGAGATTAACCTTAGCATTTGTTGGCAGCTGTCCCAACAGACTGCTTGTTATCTCAGCGGGCATTTTTTTTTAAGTGTTTAAAAATGGCAAACGATGTATCACAACAGCTGCTGGAGTCTCTCTTTTGCAGTGACTTTCTGTACAATGCCTAGACCGCTTTCTTCTTGGGCTCCTCCTGCGGGCTGCCCATTTCTTACAGGTTGGGGGTGCCCCGTGACCATGAACGTAGCCGAACCATTGGTGCCATATTTCTAACTCATGGTTCATGCTTCCCTCTCATGTCACAGAGAGAATGAAACTCGTGGTCAGAGGCTCCCCTGGCAAAGCAACCTTGGTCATTTGTGCTGGTTGGTAGTTCCACTGCCTCCTCCTACGACAAGCCACTCACCTCTCACAGGATTGTTACAATCTCCAGTCCATCCCCCCACACACCCACCAGGCTCCTGGGTGCATTACTTATGCACGCGTGAGAAGTCGCTTCTCCTCTGATTGAAAGTCCATGGTATATCCTCATATTCCCAGAAAAACATCCACACTCTTGGTGTGGCCTGGAGAGGCCCTACCTGCCTGTCTGATCTAACGTTATCTGACTTTTCCCTACACTCACACATGTGCCTCCAGTTCCGAGAATGCGCTCAACTCAGCTCTTCCCTGTTTCTAGAAGATTTTCTCCTTAATGTTCAGGTTTTAGCTTAAAGTCAAGCTGACCTAGAGAAGAGAAGAATTCTCTGATTTAGACTGCAGCCATTCGTGAGCCGTGAAATCAACTTAGTAGGCCCTCAAGAGATAATTTCCTAACACAGAACAGCAAGGTGCTGACCATCAGAAGTTATATCAGTAGCAAGGATGTCCTGCTCTTTAGGATGCAGAGGCCATGGTATACTTCCTGGCCCACAGCAAGGTTGGGTAGATTCAAAGGACTCAGACTGTGTGAGGGGAAATAACACGATTCGTTTCCAGCCAGAACATTGAAATGTCATGCAGGACCATGGAGAGCTCTTGGATGCTCCGTTGAAACATGGTCAGTATTCCAGCTGAAGAATGGGTCCTGAGTGAGGATGAACTTTCCAGAGGGGGGACAAGGCTGAACAAAGCCCCCATCTACCTGTGACAGACGTGTTTGCGGGTCACAAGACTAATACTGTAGAGATAGCAAAAATCATCACATTGATCTAGAGGTTTGGTGTGATCCCTATCAAATGTCCAGCGGGTTTTGCCACAGAGATTGGCAAACCCAGCACGAAATTCATATGGGAAAGCAAGGGTTATAGACTGTTCGGGCTCTCCCAAAATTGATAGCCTCCCCAATGTGTTGGTGTTGGGAGATGAGGTCTTTAAGAGAGATGAGGAGGTAAGGAAGGCGCCCTTGTGAATGAGTTAGTGCTCTTACACAAGGACTCCAGAGAGCATCCTTACCCCCCTTCTGCCACACGAAGACACAGCAAGAGGGCTGTCTATGAACCAGGAAGCCCCGTCCTCACCTGACACTGACTGTACCAGCATCTTGGTCTTAGACTTCCAGTCCCCAGAACTGTGAAAAATACATTTCTGTTGTTTAAAAGCCACCCAGCCTGTGGCGTCTGTCACAGCAGGCCAGACAGACTAAGATAGCAAGAGACCCAGAAAATCCAGAGCAAGCATTAAATGATGCTCACTTCTGTTATCAGCATCAAAGTCACCTCCCTAAAGAAAATGGAAAGGAGACCAGCTCCTTTTCCGTAAAGTAATGGACACAGGGTTGCCATGGGAAGCTCCTGAGAGAGAGGAAGTCCGCAGAGAAGGTGCCCGCACGTCACCCAAGTGGGAGTGGCAGAGTAGCTGTCCCCTGGTGGCCTCCGGCCTGCGGACGCATCAGGCTCACTTCGCAGTGCTTACAAAGATCAGTAGCCAGAGATTTTACAATAAAAATCACGGATTTCAGGTTTCTCCTGGAAAATCAAAAACTTGGGAGGTCCACATGCCTGCTTGACAATAGTCAGTGCCGGCTGGGTAGCTACCGCTGTCCTTGGATGCAGCGTCAGTGTTCTAGAATCTCCACAAACCCCATGTTCTCCAAGGGCCTAGATCCTGCTCCTTCATGGATCACTTTTCATGCCTGGCTCCTATGCACCTGTGCGTATGCAGGTTCAGGAACAAGCGATCTCATTTCCAAGGATGCACGGAAACAATGCAGACCGCACAAAAAGACTACAGTCACTTTGTCACAAAAGGGCTCCCTTAATAAGCAGTCACTCACCTCCAGGGAATAAATTCTATACACTCTTACTCAGGCCACAACATGCAGAGAAACAGAGGGGACCCCAGTACACTGTGGTCTCGGTATTGCTTGTAGAAGTAGACATTTGTCAGCTCCTACGGGACTGTGCAGTTGGAAAGGTCATCAGGGTCTGATTCAGGAAACTCCAGGCTTCACAATGTGGCCATGGCCCCCACCTCCTGGATGTGAGACCCTCTCCTGGTTGTCCCAACACCAGCCCCATAGCTGAGCTGGGTGAGTGTCTGAAGTCAGGCCACTTACACTGTCTTGACCAATGAGGAATGGCTCCCAGAGATCACCCCCAGATTTTTTGGGGCTTCAGAGTCAGGTTCATACTTGTATTTGAGCTCACTCTAGGTCAGATATGCTACCTGGCTTTAAAATCACAGTTTAGGTAAGTGTATGAGTCAGAATAATGGTTCCCCAAAGATGCCCGTGGCTTAATCCCAAGAATCTGGGAATATGTTGTTTTTCAAGGCAAAAGGTCATTAAATTTGCAGATGGAACTTAGGTTTCTAACCAGTTGCCTTTAGGAAAAAAAAGATTATCCTGGGTTATCTGGATGAGCCCAATGTAATCACAAGGATCTTTGAAAGCAGAAGGGAAAGGCAGAAAAGACCGTCAGAAGGCGAGACCTTTGACCTTGGACAATGCTAGCTTTGCAAATGGGGTCAGGGGTCCATGAGGCAAGGAGGGCAGGTGGCCTTCGGAAGCCAGGAATGGCCCCGAGTCCACACCACCAACAACAAACAGGAACCCCAGTCCCATAATCTCTAGGAGCTGAATTCTCCAACAACCTACGGGAACGGAGAGCAGGTTGTCCCGAGGAGAAACCCAGATCTGCCCACACCTTGAGTTCAGCCTAACCTGCAAACCAGCAAGGTGATAGGTTCGTGTGGCTGCAGGTCAAGAAGGGTGCGGTCACAGTGGCAGCACGGGGGGCTCAGGCAGCAGAGGACCCCCCCCCACCCCGTCTGGGCCACCAGCTGCAGGGCAGGGCGATGTAGCCACGCCCAGGTCCCCCACTACAGAACCATGGTGACACGGAAATGTTCCTGAGCACCCAGCCTCCCCAGGGCGGGGGGGGGGGGGGGCGGGGTGCATGTGTGGAGGGTGCGGAGGTGCAAAGAAGTAAAAACAGACAGAAAATCTACTTCTTGATCTCAAAACACTTAGAATTGATCAATGGCCACACTTGGAAGTTTGCAAAACTGGCCACACCCTGACTTCTGTGGGTTTGCTCGTCTGATGCAACATTTCACACTGGGAGTCCAGACGTGACAAACAGCAGTGGCCACAGGACACCCCCGGCCGTGGTGGACCCTTGGAGAATCAGGCAACGCTGGGCCTTGACTCGCTGGTGCACACGAGGGTTGTGCCATCCCGTCCCGTCCCCCAGGGTTCTCACTTTTTATCTGCCCTCACGCCCGCCCACCTTGTTCACGGACACTAGGAGCCTGGTTGGCTGGAGAAACGCTACTTCCAGACCCTGACCTGTGAGTCCTCAGCCCTGCTGCTGTCCCTGGGAGCTCTGGCAGCATAGGACGAGGACACATGAAAACACGCGAGTGAAGCCCGAGAGCTAGCCAGCCCACACACTGGGCCTTTGAGTTTTCCTGTTCCTTTGCACTTTAAAAATCTAGACTGACGTCCTTCTCCTGAGGAAACAGCCCATTTTGCGGCACCTGGGTGGCTCAGGCAGTTGAGCGTCCGACTTCGTCTCAGGTCATGGTCTCGCGGTTCAAGGGTTCAAGCCCCGCGTCGGGCTCTGTGCTGATGGCTCAGAGCCCGGAGCCTGCTTCGGATTCTGTGTCTCCCTCTCTCTCTGCCCACTGGCGCTCTGTCTCTCTCAAAAATAAACATTAAAAAAAAGGAAATGACCCATTTTAGCTGTGACACCCCATGATTTCCAGGCCGTGGTCAGGCATCACCTTGTAACAAAGATGGGCACCCATCGAAAACACCTTGACGGATGGTCATCTGATCGCTTGTTCCCTCATCCGGTGCAGACATCTGGCAAACAGACGGAACACAGGGGTGGTCCTTGCCCCACAGACCCGGCTCCCTCTGCCAGAGAAGCCAGCCTGGTTTTAAGCCTCACCTGGGCACCTGCAGGAAGTCAGATGCGGCTGTAACCCCCCAGGATGACTGCAGATCTCCCAGGCGTTCAACCGTCTTCTGTTCCATCAGGAGCCCTACAGCCTGGCAGCTGATCGTGCCAAGTTCCTGCTGCTCCCTCCCCACCCCCCTCTTCCCTGCAGAGAGAGCAGGGCTCTATAATCATCATCTGTGTGTGGGCTGCCTCGTAAGACAAAGGCAGACATTTTTTGAGAAGGAGAGAGGTTTCTGGGGAAATCAAAAGATTGGCAAATCAGCCCCGAGGTCCACGGCCACGCTTGCATTTTGTTTGTGGGCTTGGTTTTTTGTTGTTTCTTTTTCTCTTGTAAGGACCCCTCACTCCTCTTCTGTGCTTTAGAAAGAGGCCAGCCCTTCTCCACCAGGCTCTAAATAAACGCTATTTCCCGGAACGTACCAGTGGATTGGGCTCAGTCTTTAATTAGGGGATAATCCTTGTCTCTTTAGAGAAATTGCTGCCGAAAAAAGCAGAAGTCTGTCCCTGGGCAGAAGCACTTCCCAGGGTCTCAGCGAGCTCAGTGATGCCAAAAAGTGAGTGGAGCCTATTCCTCTGGGCTCAGCTCCAGTCCCAGGGCCTGGCACACCGGCCACCTCCCCCGCCGCTTATTTGAAGGGACTTGGTGAGGAGTCATAGCCGAGGAGGAATACACTGAAAACGCCTCTGGAAGATGGAAAGCTGAGGAAGCTCTGGCCGGGGATGGAGGTGACAGGGTGGTCTTTGTGCAGGACTAAGGTGCGGTGAGTACGGTGATTGCAAATGCACTACAGCGTGCAAACGTCAACACTCTTGAACAGGTAAGTCAGGTAACAGTCGTTAGCAACCGAGGACGAGGTGGGTCATTCCATCCTCTTCTGAAGATGGGACTCCGTCTCTCGAAGCTAAAATTAGCCCAAGACAATGCAGACGGTAACAAAAACAATACTTTAAATGATGGCTCCAAACACGAACTGTACCATCAGCTTTCTCCTCCCCCTGAACTGACCGGAACGTTCCAAGAGACACACGTCTCCATTTAACCACGAGGCTGGCAATAAGCAACAGGTGGTAGGGAACTGGGCCCCACGCTTTGGGCTCCGCACAGGGAGCCGGGCACGAGGGGCGACGGCACAGAGACCTCAGCCATGTGTTTGCGCAAGGGGAAGTCGAGAAATGGGGAGCTGGGGGCAAGAAAGTGAAGACAGGGCGTGAGCCTGCAGGTGGCTGGAGAGAAGGCCAGGGGTGCTAGTGACCCCCAGGAGGAAGCTTTAACGAAAGCACTTGCAAGTTGGCCGCACCCTATCTCTGCCAGAGAAACATCTAATAAAAAAAGAAAAAAGCAACAAAAGATAAATCGAGCACAACTAAAACCGTCGTCTGAGCACCAAGCGACATCTTGGTAAAATTAAGCGAAGTTTGCCAGACTCAGGAGGGTGCTACGCGTGGAGTTGTGTTACCGCCTTTCCTCGCATTCCACCCGGGCCGGGCCGGCACCTGCGGGCGTAGAGCTGGTCTTGCTTCTGATTGGTTGGAGCTCTGACACCTTTGCCCACAAATGTCCTGAAATCCGCCCCTCTTATAAGCATGCAGAATTCAGGATGAAAGGAATCCCTCAGACTTCCCGTGTTCTGACTCTATATTGAGCTTTTGCCCGTATTACTGCCTTTCGTCCTCGAAGTTCACCACTGATGTATTCTGGTAGGAATTATTTTACCCCTTTTGAAAACCAAGGCTCCAAAGCCCAGGTAGCCTTCTTAAGATCACAGAGTTAGCAATCGGAGAGGGAGCTGGACACATGGTACCCGAGGTCAGCACGCTTTGTCCACAAAAGGGCTGATAGGGTGTATTTTATTTTATTTTATTTTATTTTTTTCTTTTTTTTTTTTTAAACATTTTTTTTTTAATATTTGAAATTTACTGTCAAATTGGTTTCCATACAACACCCAGTGCTCATCCCAAAAGGTGCCCTCCTCAATACCCATCACCCACCCTGCCCTCCCTCCCACCCCCCATCAACCCTCAGTTTGTTCTCAGTTTTTAACAGTCTCTTATGCTTTGGCTCTCTCCCACTCTAACCTGATAGGGTGTATTTTAGACGCGTGCCCTTGCACGTCTCTGTTCCAACTCATCAGCATCGCTGCTGTCGTGAAAATTAGCCTTAGACAGACACAACGCAACACACAGGGGCCAGGTTCCAATAAAACTTCCTTTACCAAAACAAATATTTAACAGATATGCCGCCAGCAGCTGCTTTTTAAAGATATAAATATCAACGGTCTCGATAGACCCTTGAAAAATGCGCCCGGGTGGCTCAGTCGGTGAAGCGTCCGACTTCGGCTCAGGCCACGGTCTCGCGGTTCGTGGGTTCGAGCCCCGCGTCGGGCTCTGGGCCGACGGCTCGGAGCCTGGAGCCTGCTTCGGATTCTGTGTCTCCTCCTCTCTTTCGGCCTCTCCCCTGCTTGTGCTCTGTTTCTCTCTGTCTCTCAATAATAAACTAAACGTAAAAAAATGCTTAAAAAAGAAAAATGTGTTGTGTCACGTTTGTGCCAAAGAAATACCCAGAATCTATTACTGGCTGACACGGACACCAGTCCCTCTCCTGAGCGTTCGGTAGCCGGTGTTTTCTCCCTCTTCTGTCTTGAGAATAATATGTCCCCAAAGGTTTGTCTAAATGCAGGAGTGGTTTCTGTCCGTTTTCTTTTCCACCTCGTGGGATCCAGTTCGTTCTTCAGAGAAATCATTTCTTAATTTCACGTTCCCGTGTCTGTGGCTCTACCATGGGGACATTGGCGTAAGAGGTTTACTGACTATAACCGTCAGGTTCCATACACGGCAGCTGTACTTAGTGGTGGGCAGCTGAATTCCACTGGCAAGTTTGAAGTGTGGCCGCCCACTCTTGAGCAATTACATCAGAGAACATTTAGAAAGTACACAGTGTTTAATCAGGCCAGACAGAGATGGTTATTTCTGGTCATTTGCACAGTGTACCCACTGGGCATACACATTCTCCTTGACATTTTACAATCGCTCCCTTCAACTGTGAAATCACTGTTCTATAACTCAGATAACAGCTGTTTGCAGAACACCTCACTCATTCTGGTTTCTAAGAGAACATAAAAGTGACATCTGCCTGGAGTTGATTCTGGAAGCCCGTGACCAAACGAAAGGCAGACCAGTAGGTGATATACGCCCCCTGCCCCCCCCCCAAAAAAATCACCGACTAACTTGCTGTGGGGAAAATAGAGACACAGGTAGTGTCTCTATGGCTTTATGGACTGACGGATAAGCAGAAATAAATTTCAAGAGCCTAAATCTTGCTTAATCAACAGAATCTAGTCATACTACTAAAACTTTCTTCCTGACGATGATCAGGGGCTGAACGTTGGAGAGCTTTGGAGTCATGCTTCTGAGTGTTAGTTCTGGAAAGGGAGGAGGTACAGGGGACACGGCTGACCCCAGCACACGATGCAGAAATGGCACCCCAGGCACACGATGCTAACAACACCATTTCCCCTTCCCTGCAGCCGAGGTTGGCATTGCCGATCTAGCCCAGCTTTCTTTCCTGTCGATCCCAGAGGAGACTTCAAAGTGCCACCAATTAGCAAGGTTTGTAGACCCACCAGATAAGGCTTAACAAGACCGAGTTATAGAAGAAAGGAAAGAGAGAGAGAAAGGAGAAGAAGAGAGGAGGAAGGGGGGACGGGGGAGGAAACAGCCTAAGTGATCCTGGACAGGAGAAATGTGAACGCAAGTTAGTGTACCCATACTTAAATTAATATGCAGCAGTTTAAAAAAATGAGATAGAGCTATTTACACCAAGTAAATTCATCAAACACACGCATATCGTTGTACGTAAAGATGAACTCACCTAGAGTAATGTCCTTTATTTTAAAAATGTCCATGCGCCAAAAGCATACCATGTATATATTTTTTGCGGTCACGCATACATGAATGGAAATACGTAGGGAAAGTTCCAGAAGAAAGCCACACCAGAACACTAACAGCGGTTAATTTTGCAGAGGGAACCGGAACTTGAAGCGGCTGGTCAGCGGAGCCCTGACGGTTATGTGTAACTCTGTTTTGGTTCGTAAGAGGATGTATCCATTATTATTCTCGTGATCAATCTTTAAGTAAAAACTCAAACACGGTCGATAGAAGTCAGGACGAGAAGCGAAGCTTTGGGGCAAGCCGTGGAAGGCAGAAAAACGTCCCCCCAAAGACGTCCACGTTCAATCCCCAGAACTGGGGCACGTGGTGCCTCCCCGGCGAAAGCGACTTTGCAGGTGTGATTAACTTCAGGACCTGGACACGGGGGCCGTTATCCCGGGTTGTCCAGGGAGGCACAAGGTAATCACGTGAATCCTTCCAAGCGGGACCTTCCCCAGCTTTCGTCCATCGTAGATTTGATGACACAGGAAGGAGCAAAGAGCCACTGGTTTTGAGGAGAGTGGGTACCGGTCTTTGTGGTCCATTGTCCGTGATCGCTGCCGTGCTCACTCGGGCGGGCGGCTCGCTGCCCTTCCTTCATCTAGGGCTGGTCCGGGCATACGTGCCCGCATCTCTCCAGATCTCGCTCTGTAGCAAAAACGTACATTGGAGCCCCTGGAAAGAGAACGTGGGGGTCTCCCTCCAAAACAGGGGCAGGAATCTCTCCCAAGGGCTATTTCGGCGTGTTTATGAAATTCGGAGGCAGGTAACACACACTGAGTTTTTAAAATCCAGCCAACTTGGTCTTAGTAAAATTTAACGAGTAGCCTTGGTCCCTCGGCATCATTTCGGAGCCAAGTTTCAAAGTGACTCTAGAGGTCATTTGCGGTGCAATCAACCACCCAGCCCGGCCAGCTTCCGGAAACGCTCTGAGCCATGTTTCTGCACCTCAGTCCTTACACCTGCCTGGCGCCCCCAGGGCCGAGCTGGGCACCTGCTCCTGGAGGAAACAGAGGGGGCGGGGCAGGACAGGAAGTGGGGCTGGCAGGGAAAGTGCTGGCCACACTCCTCAGTCTCCTGGACCTCACTCCCACTTCTGCTCTGTGCTGCTCGGCCGGGACACAGGACCAGAGCCATGCCTTCTCCTGGTGACCTCACGAGCCTGCCCTCCTCCTCCATGCAGCCCAAATCCCGCAGTAACGGCCAGGTCAGTTCCAAAACCAGTGAGGACTCACACTCTGGGCGAAAGCCCAGCTCTGTGAGTTACATCACTCGGTAGCGTCTCGAAAAAAATGTCAGGGCCATCACGGGAGGGGGGGGGGGGGCTGAAGGATTTGTGACAGGTTCTGCAAGCATCATGTCCCCAGATGCTCAGCACGGAGGGAGCAGCAGCGCCCCCTGACGGAACACCGTGTGCCCCTGTCACTCTGCCCACAGTGGCACCTGCGCGGCCGAGGCTCGGACCTCACGGAGGACACGCCAAAGGGCCTGAAAACCAGACACAGAGTTCACGGGGGAAAGTGAGGAAAGGAGAGGAAAGCCTGCCCTTCAGAGAAGCCACTGTAGCACCTGGGGCTCCCCGCCCTGTGCCCCCCACCGCTGCCCTCTGCTCGGAGAGGGCTCTGCTGTCCCCTGTCCCAAATGAGAGCTCACCCTTCCCTCCAGCTTCCCCTCTACACTGGCTGATTTGTCCACCCTACTCCTGTCAGACGCGATTCTCTCCCCATGCACCTGCTTTCTGCTCACGGGCTCTAAAACAACATGCAGGTGCCCCCTCCCCCCCCCCCGGGGCACCCCCCCCGAGACCCCAGCTCACCCCCGAGACCACATGGTACCCGACCCCCTATACACGAGGTTTTCTCCTAAGCACACGCACCTGCGATACAGTGTCGTTTATAAATTAGGCACAGCGAGAGATTAACAGCAACACTAATAAAATAGAACAGTTATAATGATATACAGCAATAAAAGTTATGTGGATGTGCTCGCTCTCAAAGTATGTTATTGTACTACACTGCCCCTTCTTCGAGAGACGGTAAATATTCCTGGGGCGGGAGGGAGGGGGATGACAGATGCATGTGACCCACCCTGGGGCTGCTGTTGTCCTTTCTGCTGTATGTCAGAAGGACGGTCATCTGCTACCCTTCCCTTTTTTCCAGGGGCGCTCAGGACGGCCAACAGAAGCAGGATGCTCTCCTTTATTGTTTTTCTTTAAATTTTTTAACACTTATTCATTTTTGACAGACAGAGGGAGACAGAGCGTGAGTGGGGGAAGGGCAGCGAGAGGGAGACAGAGAATCCGAAGCAAGTTCCAGTCTCCAGGCTGTCAGCACAGAGCCTGACGCGGGGCTCGAACCCACGAACCGCGAGATCATGACCTGAGCCGAAGTCGGACGCTCAACCGACTGAGCCACCAAGCACCCGGGCCCCGCTTGTTCTTACAGCTGAGTTTTATTAGAATGACACAGGAATGATGCACATCTTGATCATAAGGGAAGAAGCAGAGGGGGAGTCTGGAGAACTCTGTGTGCTGGCTTCCTCCACCCTCTCCCTGCCATGACGGTCGCACAGAGCAGTCTTCCCCAGCCACAAACAGGCAGCAACAGGTACGTTATGCTTCAGAGAAGCCCAGTGGAGACTTGGGGCCTCGGCACCTAAGAGTTTCTAGTGGCTCTTGGCCACGTAGACACTGTCTACCGAGGTGTCCCCTAAACCCAGACTCCCAGGAGGAAGGCACATGTTGAGCATAAACCATCTTTTCTATGCACCGTCTAGGCAAGATGAGCCGTTTTCATCAGCTAGGGAATGGTTGGCAGCCTCCCAAAATCCAAGTTCCCAGATGCCAGCCCAGGGCTCGTCTCTCCAACAAGGACTTTCCAAGGGTCAGTGACCTGCCCACATTGTCCTACTTAATTAAGCGGTAGAGTCTGGATGAACCGTTAGGTCTGATGCCAAAGTCCACTTACCAGGCGGTCCTTGAACGGTAACCAGATCTGAATCTCTGCCTTCCCAATGGCGGAGAGGATCACGGGGTGGGGGTGGGGGATCTGGTTGAGGCTCCACCAGCTACCTTTCCTTGCCACCCTGAAGTGGTCTCTTCCCAAGGAGGCTATTGCTAAGTAATCTGAAACATCTTTTCATTGATGGAACTATCCAACATGGCACCTCCACCAGTCAAGAGTGGATGAAACCAATTTCCATCTCCGATCTCCAATCTCAAAGTCATTGCTCCTTCCTCCTGGGGACAGAATAATATTTCAGGTCTCTATAGGTCTCCTGTTTTAGCCACATCTTTGATCTCCAGATTCAGACGAATCTCCGGATTCTAAAGATTATATTTCATATTCAAATCTCCCCTAAATAGCCCATAACATCCTGACTGACTTTCCCCCCACCAAGACTATTAAAATCCAACTCAAAAGCTTGCCCCATTTGTCTGCAACATGGTTCTGAGTCACAGCGTCATTTGGACGGGCGATTCCCAAATTCAGGACAAAATAAGTTGGATTTCTTTTGATTTCAAATCTCTTCAAAAGATCAGGTGCTCTAGACGCTCTGCTCCTATTCAAAAGGATGGTCAGAAGTGATGGCTCCTTAATAGATGGGGAGGAGTGGGGCACCTGTGTGGTTCAGTCGGTTAAGCGTCTGACTTCGGCTCAGGTCAGGGTCTCACGGTTCACGGGTTCGAGCCCTGTGTTGGACTCTGTGCTGACAGCTCAGAGCCTGGAGCCAGCTTCAGATTCTCTCTCTCTCTCTCTCTCTCTCTCTGCCCCTCCCCTGCTCTCTCTCTCTCTCAAAGATGAATATACATTAAAAAATAAATAAATAAATGAGGAGGAAGCCAAATCATGTGACCTTTGGTAGAAAGGCAAGATATGACTTCCTGGCAAGTCATAACAAAGTGACTTAATTCTACCCTGAAGACATTTTGCCTCTGCTCACGCAGAATTAAGGAATGCAATCCCCAGACACCAAGAGGGTGCAAGCCTCCAGTGCTACCAAACACATGAGGGCACCATAAAGCCAAGAGCATCACCCTTCCCAGGACTTTGGTACCACAGCCAAGCACTCTAGTGTCCACTGAGTCACGTGTCAAAGCTGCTTCTTTCTTAGCACGAATGGACCCTGAGATTTCAGAATCAGACCCTACGGTCAAACGGGTCTTGAGCCAATGTCTTTCCACAACTTCCCCATCCCCTAATGTCACCACCACGTTCTGAACCCTTAGTTACAACGTCTGACTTCCTCTATCACAGGATTAGCCTGGTAGGTTTTCAAAATCGAAGTAACAAGGCACTGCATAATTACCGCCTAATTGCAGCCATCTCTTTGCTGGGAAGTCACATATTGTCTTCCTAAGACATTCTGATAAGCCCATTCACACGGGACTAAATACTTCCAGCCCAAAATGTTTATTATGCTTGACAGACTGGTTACCAAGTGTAGGGAGTTGCAAAGTAGAATCTGAGAAAATTGGAGGCTTTAAAATTCACTAGAAAGATGCTTTTAATTATACCAGCATATCTAGGGTATATATATATATATATATATATATATGGATTGTGGTGCCATAGACAACATAATTTTTGACTAATAACGCTTTGATAGAAGAGCGTCAAGCCTACAACTTGTAATATTCCCATTTATAGTAAATCATCCTTTCATAAAGTTTTCCTACCTGTTGTCCCAGCTGTATGGCCAGGACACCTGCACCAGAAGGAAAGTGATGCAAATACGCTGTTCTTGGGAACTCAGAATCGCGGAGTCGGGGGAACAAGCTGAGGACTTGCTGCTAAGGCTTGGATTCTGGTCTTTCCATTTTACTTCTGGCAAAGACTCCGTCCTTGACCACACTTCAGTCAGACTCCACTCCAAAGGACTCTCTGTGCTCCTTCTCCCCTCAGTCTCTCCAGCCTTGGACTTCTGGGTCCCCAGTCTATGAAACCAGTTTATCAAGGATCTCCCCACCTTGATTTCTTAGTTTTGGCTGCTAGAACAGAAGTGCTGTTCAGGACCGAGTGGTTTGAATAGCAAGTGGTTATTTCTCACAGGTCTGGATGCTGCAAGTCCAAGGTCAAGGTGAGAACCTCCTTCCTGGTTCCTTGAAGGCCATCTCCACCTTGTATCCTCCAACAGAGCAAAGAAGCGAGGGATCTTTCTGGAGTCGCTTTCGTAAGGACACTAACCCCACTCATGAGTCCTCTGCCCCACCTCCTAACACTACCACCTACGGAGTTAGGATTTCAACATAAGAATTTTTGGAGAGATGCAAATATTCAGTCTATGGCAAGGCCTGATGAAATTCCTCTTCTCTTATTTTTGAAAGTTTTTTTTAATGTTCATTTACCTTTGAGAGAGAGACAGAGTGCGAGTGGGGGAGGAGCGGAGAGAGAGGGAGACAGAGAATCCGAAACAGGCTCCAGGCTCCGAGCCGTCCGCACAGAGCCCAAGGCGGGGCCCGAACTCACGAACTGTGACATCGTGACCTGAGCTGAAATCAAGAATCCAATGCTTCGCCGACTGAGCCACCCAGGCACCCCTTGCCCTTTTTAACTGTGTCTGTGATTAAATTTTCCGACAATACTACGAAAACAAATTTAAAATGTGCCAATTCGTCTTCTGGACTGCACTTTTAAAGTTCAACACCATCCTCCAAATGGCCAGCATAAGTAACAAGTTTGCTTTCCAAGACATTCTCTCCGATTTATATGAAATGTAAAGCACACATAAGTACCAGCACGGTGCTCTCTGTCTCAACAGCTTTGCATTCAGCAGACAGTTTCTGAGCACCTACTGCGTGCCGGGCATGGTGGCAGGGGCCCGTGCTATGGGCGTCTCCCTGAAAAATGCCTACCTGGGAGCCGTGTGTAATGCATCTGTGTTGACACAGGAATGCCCACCCCGAGGCCATCATCCCAGCCACTCTCATAGCTGCGCTCTTGTCTCTCCCGGCGTGTTTGGAACCAATGCCACCCACATCTCTAGAGAGAGCACATGACTCAGGAAATTCTACCTTCTGGCCAGCGTGACTGATTCAGGGACGGGTGTGAGACAATTCGGGGAAAAATGCCAGATCCAGGACTTTCCCCGAAACTGCTCCAAAGAGCAGCAAAAAAGAGCATCTTCCACTTCTGTGAGGAGAGGAGTGCGGATCTGTCAGGGGTTGCTCCTTGAAGAGCGTTGGCCTGAGAGGGAAGCCAACACAGAGGAACACAGAGCTGAGAGACAAAGAAGGAGCAGGTCCGATAAAAGGGCTCGAGGAGCTGGATCCAGCCACACCTGAAGCTACTGTTCTCTGAACTTATGAGTAACACAGCCAACCAATTCCATTTCTTACCATGCTACCACGTGCCGATTTGATCCACTTAACCCACGGTGAAATGTTTACCGCCACAGCTTTGGCCACCCCCCCCCCCCATCCATCACAGAGTTGCCATTTATTTTTAGGCTACAGCTGGGATGAACACTGAGGGCAGCTAAGTGAAAGAAGTCAGAGCAACACAAATACTTTATTATCTCACTTATGTGGAATCTAAAAAACTGAACTCAGAGAAAGGCACCGGCAGAGGGGCGCCTGGGTGGCTCAGTCCATGAGGCGTCCCACTCTTGGTTTCGGCTCAGGTCACGATCTCACCTTGTGAGTTCAAGTCCCACCTCGGGCTCTGTGCTCACAGAGCGGAGCCTGCTTCACATTCTCTCTCTCCCCCCCTCCCTCTCTGCCCCTCCCCTGCTCGTGCTCTGTCTCTCCCTCTCTGGTGAGCAAGCACAGAACAGCCAAGCTGGAGAGACGAGGTCATGGTGCGTTATCTCCTCCAAGCGTTCTTTCCCTCCAGGTGTCTTGCTTCTTGCCTCCTGACATAAGTCAGAGGTAGCGTATCTCCCTCTCTTGTACTTCTCAGAGGCCTATGAAGATCCTAATAAATTAGGTACTATAGGTGCTACCACAGTTTTTGACCCTCCTTAAAAAATACCTAAACAACGACTTCTACAACGGAGACGCTGAACTACCTCCCAGTACAGAAAATCTAGGCACAGGCAATTCTAAGTGGTGTTGTGTCTTGGCAACGAAGTCAAGGGACGGGGCCCTCTCCAAAGTTCATCGCTGGCACCCTCAACGGTGATTTCTCATTCTCATGCTCAGCAACTCATGTCCACAACATGGCTGCTGCCATTCCAGCCATCACCACGCCTTCACGGGAAAGAAGAGGGAAGCTCCAGTTCTGCTTTTGTCAGGGAAGCACAAGCTTGTCAACAGTGTCCTCCAATGACTGTCTGGAAGCCGTGACAACCACTCTGACTCAGCTCTGCCAGAACTGAGTCGCATGGCCACCCCGCGATGAAAGGAAGTTTGGTAAGATGAGTGTCTGGGTTTATGGGCACTATAGCGGGAGGTGGCAAGGGACGGGGCACCGACCACCTGTACTACACCCCTGCCAGGACGAAAGTCAAGAAAGCCAAGGGCAGAAGATGGCTCAAAGCTAAGCGGCCATTTACGGGTGAGCTCACATCTAAGAAAGTCATGCTTATAGGAAGGGGGGAAAACTCATCCTTCTCATCAGGGCCCGGTCCTCACCCTTTCTGCCTCCAAAGCCTCATGCTACCGTGGTGAAGGTCAGCCTGAGGATGAGTTTAAAACCCAAAATGAGTCAGGAGCCCACAACATTCAGCTGTTATTCTCTAATAGAGTGTGGTCTCCATAGACCCGTCGCCTCTCTTATCTGCCTGTACAGGTAGAAGTATGGCGGCCACTTTCCCAGGACAACCACCCACTACCAATGCTTCCAGGCCATTTCCGCCACATTCCATCGACCGAAACACGTCACGTGGACAGGCCAACATCCATACCTTGAACCCTCCAGTGGGAGAAATTGCAAATTCATGTGACAAAGGACGTCCGTTCTAACACAGAAAGAGAGTAAAGAATTAGGAGCGATAATTCAATCTGCCTCTGCAGAAAGGTTCTGAGAGAGGGTCAGTTTCTTGGTTCTGGAATATATTCTTTGGGGCAAGTGGATCAAGCGATAAGCAGAGCAACAGAACCATGAAATTGAAGAAGTGGTTTGGGGAAGACTGTACCCCAGGAGGATGAGTTGGACTTTGTCCTGTAAACTGAGGAAGGACTTTCTCAACTCGACTCTTCCAAGGATAACATTTTCTCGAGTCTTCTGGGACCATCTCAGAACGGGGCCAATTGCCCATCTCTATAATGACTTAGTGGAAAGATACAGACCATAGATAGATACAGATACAGATACAGATATAGCTGTAGATGTAGATATCTGCCATGTAGAAGGGTATTTAAAAGACCGTCATTCACTTGTAATTCAAAATGTTTCTAGATATTTAGATTACAAACAATTGTTCTTTCTCCCAAACACATTTTTCCCTGACTTTTTATCTTAGGATGTGCACAAGGGGCGCCTGGGTAGTTTAAGCGTCTCACTCTTGATTTCAGCTCAGGTCACGGTCTCACGGTTGTGAGATCGAGCCCTGCATCGCTCAGGCTCTGCGGAGCCTACGTGGGATTCTCTCTCTCTCCCTCTCTCTCTGTGCCTCCCCCCCGCCCCGCTCTCTCACTCTCTCAAAATAAATAAACTTAAAAAAAAAAGCTGTGCACACATGCAGCATTCTGACAGACGCAGCGTCCTTTCAAGAAGCATAGCTCTCGTATTATGATGACTCATAAACATCTAAAATGGCGAGGGCCCAAGTTTAATGAGAACTTGAAGAAAGATGCCTGACGAGTTTTACCTCACATCCATATCCCTTTCTCAAGAGTGTCAGACCGTCCTCGTGAAAATGCAAGCTACGGCACATTTAGTTTTCTCGCCAGGAAACATCTAATATCTGTGAAATACACGGCATCGGTCAGGCTCTACGCGAGGCAGCGTAAGAGGCAGCAAAGTCCTTACCACGGGGTATCACCCAGATTTGGGTTCAGGAGCCATCAGCCCAGGGCCGGGTGACACTTCGGCGATCCTGAAGACCCATATTCCCTCCTCTGGCGCCCCAGCCACTGGGAACGGAGACTTGCTCCTGGGCTGGGGTGTGCCAGGTGCAAAGCTTCCAAAGCTTCCATTCTCAAGAATACCTCGTGGCCCAAAATAGCTGCTGGAGCCCCCTTGTACGGTCCACGTTTCAGCCATGACAGAGGGACAATGAGAGCACTTTTCTTCACTGAATAACTCCCTGGAATCTGCAGGTGTTTCTGACACAGCAGAACTTGGGAGCCAGACACGGGGCCTCACGAAGTTGCTGAAGATTGGCAAGACGGTGGTTTTTCTGGGTGGTTGAGCACCCAGCTGACCATCAGGAGTTCTGTTCCCGAGGAAGACAGGAAGGAAAGGAGAGTGAGGACACGTCCACTCTGGGACACACACGGCCTATCCCCAGCAACATGGTGGGGTCCCTGCCCTCCTCCCCGAGCCCATCCCCCCACCTCCCATCCTCTCCTCTCACTCTGTTCCGGCCACTGGGCCTTTGCACTAACGAAGCCCTCCACCTGGTCAGCTTCTGCCCAAATATCCACCACACTGGTGCCTGACTTCACTCAGGTCTCTACTCCAAAAATAGCTTCCCTGGAGAATACTTCCCCGCCCACCTCACCCACAAACCCCCCGGTCACTGTGTCCTCACCTCCATTTATCCTGCACCCTGGTCCTGGCTGTCAGTCTTGTCATTCAAATACAAGAGAAATGGGAGGGGTCCCCCGCCCCACCCCCATCCCTGCCCATCCGGAACCCTTGAAAGGAAACAGCATTATTTTAAGACTGTAGAAAACATTTTTGAACATCCAGTTGGCTCTTGGGGGAACCTGCAGCCTCAAGGAGGGCACCTCTCCCTAGAAGTCCAGCCGGTGCATGACTTTTGAAAAGCAAACGTTACTTTTTAAATCTGACTTGGCACGTGCCCCTCCTAAGAAGTTTCCAGTTGAGCGGAAAGAGCTTGAGAACAAAGCAGCTGGAGAGAGAGAGAGAGAGAGAGAGAGCGAGCCTGGAGAATCTGGCTTTGGGGCTAAGACTGGGGTACCCTGCACTGCGCAGAAGGGGTCTTGCCGGGCTCAGGAGACCCTCCCGCCCAGGGCCAGCAGCTGTCCTCTTGGGCCAAGGTGGGTGTTCTGGGCCCCAGGGCTGGGAAAGGCTAAAGACCAGTTCACCGCTACGATTCCCAGTGCCAGTGTGACCGAAATGGGGTGAGACACAGGTGGGGTCCCAGGGTTTGGGAAAAGGGAGGGCAAAATCTGGGCTCCCCACTCTGAGTCCTATTGCCCCCCCAGAGTATGGGGGCCAGCAGACTTTGTGCACCACCCCCATCCTGGTCCCCTCATCTCCCAGTCGCCCAGAGATCGGCACTGGGTCTACGGGTGGCCTCAGGTAGGGGGACACGGGGTACGCAAAGCCCAGCAGGGTCCTCTAGTCCAGGGATGGGGCGTCCCGCACACCAGAGCCCCCAGTCCGACCCCAAGTTCAGGTCCCTCCGCCGGGACGCCCCTGGAAGTCTGGGGGGACATCCCCGGAGCGCAGAAGGACAGAACGACGCCCCTGCCTCACCTTCCCCTGCGGCGCGCTAACGCCAGGGGACCCACGTGCGAGGCAAGCCGGGCACCTGCACGGTCCGCGCTGCCACCGCTCCGCTCCCGCAGCCAGACCTGGTCCCACCCTCGTGTCCCTCCCGGCGGGGGCGCCAGGCCCGTCCCCACCCCTCAGACTGGCCACACACGTACCCTCCCCGCCTCGACGGAGCTGAACAGGTGCCGCGCACACCACAGAGGCGAGCCACCCCTCCCGCGGGGCGATGCGGGGCGCGGGGCTGCTGTCGCCGGGGCTGTGACCTCTCGGCAGCCTGACCAGCCCCTCCGCGGGGAAATTCCGTGGGCCCACCAGTCCCCACCGGCGACGCCTCCTCCAGGCAGGCGGTCGGGTGTCGCCCTTGTAAATCGCTCTGCTGTCTCGGAGGCTCGTCACTTCCGGAATGAAAACTCGCATTCATTGGACTCGGCGCACGAGAGCGGGAAGAATGAAGCAGAAACAGCGAGTGTGAACGGGGATCTACAGTCACACAGGTGCACACATGCCTGTGCGTCAGGCGTGCGTGCGTAACGACCCTCACCTTCCCCGCGGTTTCCACGCCTGCCTGGGCTCCCCGAGGTTGTTCAGCCTCAGCCGGGTCTGGGCCTTTCTATTCCCCTGGGATCTGGGGGAGGGGAGCCAGACCCCTCCCCTCCGGGCTCCGTGCTGCCGCCCCTCCGTGCACCCCGCGCCCCAGGCCTGTGGCCCCCGGATGGGCTTTCCTAGGCCTGCGCTCAGGGCCCTGCTGCCTCCCCGGGAGGCTCAGTCCAGCCTCAGCAGGGAAGCCCACTGTGTCCTGTGTCATCATCCGCCATCGCTCCGTCACTGGGGCAAATGAGGGCGTCCTGAGCAGAGAAGTCTCGGGGCAAGAAAAGAAAACGTAAAATCTCGCGACTGAATGCGAATAAAAGAGCGAAATCCGTGCGACTGAAAACCCACGTTTGTGCCCGAAGTCAGGCACACAGCGCGAGGCACGAGAGCGGGACGCTCAGGATGGAACCTGGGAGAGTTCGGGACCCGGCCCGGGTTGAAGGCCACTGAGAACACACTTCAGCAGCCCTGGGCAGGGTGGGGGGGTAGCTAAGAGTGGGTTCTGACAGGACCGGGGGGCAGAGAGCTGTTTTAACAACACGCTATCATCGGTAATTTCCCAAGGTTCCTTTTATTCGGTTAACCCCGGTATGACCTCAGAAGCAGATGCACTTATAAAGTAGAGATGGGCTTTCTGGTCCTCCTGAAGTAGCAGGGATTCCCCCTCCCCCTCCTCCCCCCTCCCCTCCCCCCTGCCCCCCTCCTCTTCCTCTGTCTTCTCTCCCCCACCCTCCCTCCAGCTCAGATACACGCACACAAACCCACAGAATGCTGAGCTCACCCCGGAGCCCGTTATGCCCGGCTGATGAATGGGGCTCAGTTACCTTTCCCTCCTCCTAGAGGATCAAGTGAACAACGAAGCCTCGTAAAGGGCTGTAAAAACGAGCCCGGAGGTGCCCTGCTCTCCCTCCTCTTGGCAGGCTCAAAATCTGCACTTTGGACCCCCCGAGCACCCCTTTTCAGCACCAGACGTCCCCCTCTCTGAGCTGCAGAGTGAATGAGTGTCCTGATTCACAGCCCCACGGCGAGAGTGGCACAAAGCATTTCCGCGTGCCTCACGCACAAAGTGCCTGATCTATCTTTCCTCCAGATCCTCACCCCTGCCTGTGTCTCTTCCTGGGTGAAGATTTGTTTTATCCTAAGCCCCATCCGATGAGATAACTACTATTTACTGAGCACTCGTTATGGGCCTTTCCTGGCTTCGTGGTGTTGTTCCTGTATTTGTTTACCTGCTTCTTATCTGTCCCCAAGGTCACCCTGTCCCGCCTTCCAGGACCGGATCCAAGACTGCTTTCCCAGCCCCTTGAGCCACACCAGGCACAGCGCGCGACTCATGACCGTTTGTCGGATGGAATAATGCTGTAAAATGACCTCATATCAGTCTACGTTACCAAAGAAGAAACTGAGATTCGGAAAGATGAAATAAAAACCTTCTAGCTTGTAACAACCATAATATTTCTGAGCGTTACAGTGGATGCCCTTCTAAGCGTAAGGCTTGGATTGACTCATTTAATCCTCACGAAAGCCCTCGATGTAGGCGTTCTCCTTACATCCCTTCTATAAGCACGGAAACAAACTTTCGGGTAAGTTCAGCCCCCGGGGAAGCTGGCTCTGAGCTCACATCCCGGAGGCAGCTGTCTGGGTGCTGACGCTCATTCGTTCCTCGGACGCTGGCACACGGCCCACCGGCCGCAGGACCACGGGTGGTATGAAAAGGCAAAAGTAGGCGAAACCCAGTCTGCAGGGCCCGATCCTGGGTTCTGTAGCATTGAGGTTCCCTAGGACCCGATAGGAACCAGGCTCGGGTAGGCCCCCCGGAGGCTCTGGGCTGGCCCTGCCCCCTCCTCCAGCTCAGCTTCTCCACCAGCAGAAGCGAGGTAAGGGCACACCCGCCTCACAGCTGTCCGGGGGCGACATGAGGCAGGGCGGACAAAGAACAATGTCAGGAAGTGCTGGCTCCGTCTCACTGCTTCGCCATCGATGTCAGAACAATCTGGAATGTTTTATGGGCTGGTCTCTAAGACACGGCGGAGATAAAACTCATCTCTACTGTGGAAGGAAAGTTTTGTCAGAAATATCTTTCCAGTTATTAAGCCATTATGCCTCAGTTCCAGAACCATCAATCCATACTCTGATGCTGGGGACTGGGGCTCTGCAAACTGCATATCTGCTTCTCTGTGATGCTGGGGTCTGGGGCTCTGCAAACCACATCTCTGGTTCTCTGTGATACTAGGACTGGGGCTCTGCAAATCGCATCTCTGTTTCTCTGTGATACTAAGACTGGGGCTTTGCAAACCACATCTCTGGTCCTCTGTGATACTAGGACTGGGGTTCTGCAAACCGCATCTCTGTTTCTCTGGGATACTAGGACTGAGGCTCTGCAAACCGCATCTCTGTTTCTCTGGGATACTAGGACTGGGGCTCTGCAAACCGCATCTCTGTTTCTCTGTGATACTAGGACTGGGGCTCTGCAAACCACATCTCTGTTTCTCTGTGATACTAGGACTGGGGCTCTGCAAACCACATCTCTGTTTCTCTGTGATACTAGGACTGGGGTTCTGCAAACCGCATCTCTGTTGCTCTGTGATACTAGGACTGGGGCTCTGCAAACTTCATCTTTGCTTCTCTGTGATACTAGGAGTGGGGCTCTGCAAACTTCATCTCTGCTTCTCTGTGATACTAGGACTGGGGCTCTGCAAACTGCATCTTTGCTTCTCTGTGATACTAGGAGTGGGGCTCTGCAAACCCCATCTCTGCTTCTCTGTGATACTAGGACTGGGGTTCTGCAAACTTCATCTCTGCTTCTCTGTGATACTAGGACTGGGGCTCTGCAAACTGCATCTCTGTTGCTCTGTGATACTAGGACTGGGGCTCTGCAAACTTCATCTTTGCTTCTCTGTGATACTAGGAGTGGGGCTCTGCAAACCCCATCTCTGCTTCTCTGTGATACTAGGACTGGGGCTCTGCAAACTGCATCTCTGTTTCTCTGTGATACTAGGACTGGGGCTCTGCAAACCACATCTCTGTTTCTCTGTGATACTAGGACTGGGGTTCTGCAAACCGCATCTCTGCTTCTCTGTAGTACTAGGACTGGGGCTCTGCAAACCACATCTCTGCTTCTCTGTGATACTAGGACTGGGGTTCTGCAAACCCCATCTCTGCTTCTCTGTGATACTAGGACTGGGGCTCTGCAAACTTCATCTCTGCTTCTCTGTGATACTAGGACTGGGGCTCTGCAAACCGCATCTCTGTTTCTCTGGGATACTAGGACTGGGGCTCTGCAAACCACATCTCTGGTTCTCTGGGATACTAGGACTGGGGCTCTGCAAACCGCATCTCTGTTTCTCTGTGATACTAGGACTGGGGCTCTGCAAACCCCATCTCTGCTTCTCTGAGATACTAGGACTGGGGCTCTGCAAACCACATCTCTGCTTCTCTGAGATACTAGGACTGGGGCTCTGCAAACCGCATCTCTGTTTCTCGGTGATACTAGGACTGGGGCTCTGCAAACCACATCTCTGCTTTGCCAGCTTCCCTCTTTTGGGCTCTGCCAACAGGGGCCACTAGAGAGAGACTGTAACAGCAGAGACAGGGAAGGAGACTTGCTCCTTCTGGACTCCCCCGCTGTCCCCCGCAGTGCCACCCCAGCAATGGCCCCGCACTCCATCGAGGGTAATGGGTTCTAATATCCAGCTTCTTTTCATACTCCCAGAACCAGCCTCATCACAGAGCTGACACAAGCCTCCCTTGGCAGGCTGCTTCCCCAGAGGTCTCTGTCTCTGCTCCGTGGGGACCCTCTCCATGCCCTCGAGATAACACCAACCGCTGGCTGTGCTCCTTCTGCTGGGGTCTGGGTGTCCACTTTGAAGAGCTGCCACTCCAAGTTTCTGGGGTCCAACATAACCTCAGGTGTTTGGGAAGGTAAAGAAAATATTTCAGTGGCGCCTGGGTGGCTCAGCTGGCTAAGCATCCGACTTCGGCTCAGGTCATGATCTCACGGCTGGTGAGTTCGAGCCCCGCGTCGGGCTCTGTGCTGACAGCTTGGAGCCTGGAGCCTGCTTTGCATTCTGTGTCTCCCTCTCTCTCCGCTCCTTTCCTGCTCATGCTCTGTCTCTCTCTCAGAAAAAAATAACAAAAGCATTTAAAAAAGTTAAAAAGAAAAGAAAGAAAACATTTCGCACAGACAGGCATCTATGCTCAGCAAATGCTGGTTTCAGTTTTGTTCACTCAGGGCCCCTTTTTAAGAAGCAGCAAATTGCCAGCATTTTAGACACATCAGAGTATAAAACATCCTTACTTAATGTGGAATATTTGTCGGAAGGTCTGAGTGATTTTTATGGTGAATTCACTGAAAGTGATATTAAAGAGGTTTGTAGAAAAAAAATATGTTATTCTTCCCATGTAAATACATCATAATCTATATTGGGATGGAGTGGGAAACTGATTGGAATATAAAATAATAGTCCATTAGCTCTGAAAAAAATGTATAAAATCACATAAATAAAAGAAATATGTTGGCTTAAGTGAATATTGGTACAAAACAGGAGAAGAAATGTCACAGAAAGTACTGGCAAATGGATTTTTATTCCTTATTTGTGGTGTTATAAAAGCAAATGTCAGTACTGCAGACTCAGAAAATATTGGCAACGAAAAAGCAAGTCACATTATAAAACTAAATGAAGTAAGGACAAATGCTTCTATTTGCAAGCAAAGGGATTAAGCAACAAGAAAGCACAAATTTGACTGAATTCCCACACAGGTGGCCGGAGTGCATGTTGACGAGCCAGTATTTCTGTATAAATCAGTGCAAAACGTACAGTAAAACATACAGTTGAAGAAACCCCAAGGTCATTCTCATACATGCAGGAAAAGCCAATATTTGTCTGGCTCTTCACACACAAACAAGTGCCCAGGGAGAAAAATGAATTCTTTTTTTTAAAGTTTATTTACTTGTTTTTGGAGAGAGGGAGAGAGAGAGAGAGAGAGAGGGAGAGAGAGAGAGAGCATGCGTGCGAGCAGGGGAGGGGCAGAAGGAGAGGGAGAGAGAGAATCCCAAGCAGGCTCCAAATCGTCAGCTAGAGCCTGATGCGGGTCTCGAACTCAGAACCTTGAGATCATGATGTGAGCCGGAATCAAGAGGCAGACGCCTAATTGACTGAGCCCCCCAGGAGCCCCAGAAAAATGAATTCTAATAGAAACTAGTTTACGCTCTTCTTTCTAGAATTTCCTGGAAATTCCGTTCCTCTCTGAGCCGTAGCTTGTGGCAGTAAGAAATTTAAATCTACTAAGGAAACAACCCGGTCCAACTACCTCTCATCATTTGCTTGGTTAATGCCTTGTTACTTCTGCAGAAAAAGCATGCTGGGATGGGAATCTCCAATCCGTTCTGTAGTGTTTGATTTTCAGTTTTCTGCCACTAGGAGGGAAGGACATTAGCATAGTCTGTAAGTTCTCTCTCCTCCCCTGCTGGGTTTTCCACATGTTATCTCGGTGCACTGGACAAGGGGTAAATATGTCGCCTTGGGGTAAGGATGAGTCTTGCTTACTGTCAGATATGATAGCTGTTTAGAAAGTGAGCAATAAATACACTATTAAAATGGCGATCGGAGACCGAGGATAAGTATGTTGGGCAATAGATTGTGGTAAACTAGCCCAAATTTCTTTGGGTCGGCCTTGGTTAAACATTAAAGATAATACTGGGGGCTCTTTCTTCTTCTTCTTCTTCTTCTTCTTCTTCTTCTTCTTCTTCTTCTTTTCTGATTGGTGAGCAGCAAACTTGACAGCAACTTGAAGAACCCAATGCCACAGATGGTTTCAAGAATGAGTTGACAATTAGCTGTTGATGTGCGTTTCCTGTTCCCAGGAAATTTATGTCATACTTATGTTGGTCTGTATTTTGGCATCATAACTTTGAGTTTTTCTCTATTAAAAAAAGGAAAGAGGGGCTCCCGGGTGGCTCAGTCATTTGAGTGTCCGACTTTGGCTCAGGTCATGATCTCACAGTTCGTGAGTTCAAGCCCCACGTCGGGCTCTGTGCTGACAGCTCGGAGCCTGGAGCCTGCTTCAGATTCTGTGTCTCCCTCTCTCTGCCCCTCCCCTGCTCATGCTCTGTCTCTCTCTGTCTCTCAAAGATGAATAAACTTTAAAAAAAAAAATTTTTTTTTAAATAAAAGATTCTCCATCATTTTGAAAAGCTTGTTATAATTGTTTAAATAAATGTGGGTCTTTATTATTGAGACTCTGAATGTGTGTTATAGGAATCCACTCTTGGAACTTTCCAACTGTAAAGTTGGAAACCAGGTTCATCATACTAGGTTGGTTTAAACCCAGCAACTATTTAGTTAAACCACTGACTCAGATCAGCTCAGATAACAGACATGGAACAGAATTATCTTCCTTGACCTACAGCCATGAGTGATCTGCACAGGTAGGAAGCAAAGGTCTTGTTCTAGAATGTAAATATTCAGTCTATCTCCCCCAGGAGCCTCAGTGACTTCAGAATACTTTGGACCTCCTCCTCACTCTTCAAGAAGAGATGATGAGGTTAACCTTCAATTTTTACCTGGTCTTCTGCTGTTCACCCTTTCAGCTGCTTCCCTGACGCTATTACTGGGAGGTTCTTATTGAACGGTAGAGGTAAGGAATCTGTTTCTACCTTGTGTTCCTATTATCCGTGTCTCATTTCCCCTCTGTGTTCTGTTGGCACAGAACCCATGGCAATGTCCTCTTGGCATCTTCAATATTCTTAGGACAGTGTTCTAGACATAGTCAGTACCCAAACACCACAACTTAAATGAATGGATTTCCTGCTACAAATTACTCTCTAGCGCCCATCTTCTATGGAATATTCTGTGGAATATCTATTATTTAATGAAATATCAGGATGACTCATCATGTAAAATGGAACTCATCGTAAACCGTCCCCCCCCAAACCTACTCATTCTCTAGGGTCTTTTGTATCAATGAATGACTCTCTTCTATATCCAAGTGATAAGAATCTAGAATTCTCCAGTGGGTGTGTGCTCTTCTCAGAACCAGGCAATCATGGCCTGCTCCTTCATGGCCTGCTCCCTAAAATCCAGCCCTTCTGTGTAATTCCCAGTCCAAGCTAACCAAAGTCCCAAACCCTGGGTTCCCTAATTGGTTTTCTTCACAGCACCCAGATCTTACCTGCCATTCTCCTGTAGCTCATGATTTACTTTAAGGAAAATGGCTCTCATTCCTCAAGTGGCCAAAAGTATGTCCTTCATTTGCTCTGGTCCCTGTTGACCCCCCTAACCTCAGCTCAGGCCATACTCCTTCTTATGGTTCGCATGGCAACCACGTAAGCTATTTTTCAGTTCTCAACAAGCACTTGACTGTTTATCTGAGGTCTCTGCATCTGCTACCCCTTCTTTCTGGAATGTTCTGAGTCCTCACTTATCCAGTTAATCCCACTCATCAAAAGCTCACCCCAAATGTCACTTGCTAAATGGAATCATCATGATTACATAAACTTGTTCAGGCTCTCTTGTCATATGTTTCCATCCTAATACCTCTCCTGCATATTCTTATGAGATCTGTGATTAAATAGTTAATTTTGCAGACAGTTTTGTTTTGTTTTGTTTTTGGTGATTTTCTTCCCCACAAGCCTCAATGCGGCTAGAACATCCATTAAAAGCACAGTTAGACTTATTCGTTGCTGTTTGTATTCCCTTTGAGGTCCCCCCCACCCCCACCCCCTCCAGATACACACACATCCCGGTTATTTATTTTTTATTTATTTCCTGGATATGTGAGACATTACCATGGTTTTACAGTCAGAACTGTACAAAAAGCTACCATCAGAGAAGTGCCCTGCGCCTCCCTGCCCCCCTGGCCCCAGGCCCCCTCTCCCGCCACCACTTCCCCGCCACCCTGGGTTGTTAGCGGGTGACATTAGTTCCTGAGTTATCCTTCCTGTATGTCCTTTTACGCAAACGTATGGAAACACGTGCATTTTCTTAGGTCCTCTTTCTTCTTCTGTGAAAGGCAGCACACCACAGCTGGCTGCTGGGTGGACAGGGGCTGGAGGGGCCAAGCAGAGGTGGGGAAAATAGCCAGGATGCTGCCAGCTGGTCCCAGGGTGGGGGTGGGGCAGCAGGGGCACAGGTGCAGCCCCGGGGGGGGGGCCTGAAAGGAAGAAAGGGGGACGGGCTTGAGGACATCTGGAGGTGACGGTGCCATGACTTGGTAACTAAGGAGGGGGCACGGGGTCTTGTCGTGGATGGTGTTCTGGTTTCTGCTTTATAGACTTAGGCAAATGCCAGCACCACTCACTGAGACAAAGAACACTGTAGAAAAAGAAAAATCCAATTTGCGGGGGGTGGGGGGGGCCAGATGGTCTGGTCTGGACAAGTTGAGTTTAAGGTGTTTTTGCGACGTGGCTCTGGAAGTGGATGGGAGAACAGGCAAGACAAGGCACAGAGGGGGTTTGGAGGAGGAATTCCTAAGGCAGCAGATTCAGCCCTGGTCATCTGGACACTTCCAGCAGGAGAGGGGAGCATATACAACGTTTTGTGTGCTATTGTTGAGAAGGAGACCACACATATATATGGTTTTTAATGTTTGTTTGTTTATTTGTTTTTGAGAGAGAGAGAGAGAAAACACAGACGAGGGAGGGGCAGACACACACACACACACACACACACACACACACACAGAATCTGAAACACGCTCCAGGCTCCACACTGTCAGCTCAGAGCCCAATGCGAGGCTTGAACCCATCAACCGTGAGATCATGACCTGAGCCGAAGTCAGATATTCAACCCACTGAGCCACCCAGACGTCCCGGAGACCATATTTTTAACCTTGCTCGCTCTCGTTAAGTCAATACCCAACTCTGAGGTCCGAGGGCCGTGTGAACAGGATCCTTTGTCTGCCCTGCACATCTTTACTTCCAGGAAAGAATGAGGGTATATTCTATAATATAATTAGGGTGATTTTTTTGTCACTGAGTGATTAAAAAGAATCTACTGAAATTAGTGAATGGGGAAAAAAATGCCTGAATCTAGAATAATAGAACAAACATGAGTGAAGTTGGCTCTTTTGGAAATTAATTATGGTTTAGGACAGGAATAGCACACATGTAGCTCTCGCTAAGCCACAGCCGCTCCATCCTTCTTACCCACAGAAGACTTTATTAGTGGAGCTTGATACTTTCCCTTCTCAGAAAAATCTCAGCACAGCCCTGGGCAGTGAGACCATTCTTCCCGATTTGATAAATGCACTAACATGCCATCATTCCTCATGGAAAGGGTTTGGACCTGAGAGTCGAAATCCTAAGTTCTACACCTGTCACTTGCTCTCTGGGTGAATGGACACAGGTGCAACTATCGTAAACCTTGAATTTTGTCATTTGGAAAATAGGGAAAATAAACCGTATCTCTGAAGACCAGGTGAATATAAATAGCTAAGTTCATAACCCACACAGGGCAACTAAATACATGCTATTCTGAAAGGAGTCCTATGTGCCCTTAGTAGGACTCACTTTGGGAAAGTACAGTCGAACCAACCCTTGCCCACGAGGCAACCTAAGTTTGAGGGTTTCAACACATCCAAATCTACTTACCCCAGACAAACAAGTCTTCAGACACGTGTTATTCTTGGAGGAGCCAATGTGGTTTGGGAGACTCAATCCACGACTGGAAAAGTGCTGGCCAACTCAGTCCAGAATAGCCACAGAATTGCAGTTGGAAATTCTAGACGTGCAATTTATGACTCTGCACGGTACTATCTCGGGAGCCAGCCCTGCCCCTGGTACATTCGCAGCGAATCAATTGCTCCTTGGTGAGTTTCTCTTTTAGAGCCTATTTGAACCTTTTACCTCTGAAGACATACAATCAATCAAACACGAGCGACTGCTGGAGCGTGAATTGGGTATTTGTTTCTCATACATCAGAAGTTTGGAGGAATAATTTCAGTTCCAAGAAGAGCTCTCCCTGGCTTGTTCGCTTAGAAGGTGTCCTTGAGTCAAAACGCAGGAGGCACTGGAATTCCGGAACGACGTTCGGTGTTGACGAGGGATGCGAAGTGACCTTTCTCGACTCATCCAGCTTTTAGGTGACAGGTGTTTTCTGAGGCCCAACTATTTTGTCAGGCCCTCCCTTACGTGTTTGGGGACCAGACACTTGGTTCCTGCCCCCTTGTGGAATCTCCTGTCAAGTCAGGAAGCAGATCTTAAACAACACATTTCCTAATGCATCCTTCCATCCCATTGGAGATAGACTTATCCAGTAGACGTGCGTGGTGTTTTTCTTACATGTAACTGGGGAATGTGTTTTAGTTTTAATGTGCATTTAAATTCTTTTTTTCATTGTGCTAAAATGTATGTTTTTGTTACAATAACGAACAAAGCTGCAGTTTGCGGAATATCTCCTCCTAAGATAACAAAACTCCGAAATAAAAACAACAGAGATGAGGGAGGGTGGAGAAGGCCAGCGCCCTGACTGTTCAGGGGCTGACGGTTCAGCCCCTCCCCTGCTCATGCTCTGTCTCTCTTTCTCTCGCGCTCTCTCAAGAATGGATAACATTAAAAAAACCGAGCAGACTGTTGGCCTTGATTTCCTCCCATAGGAACATCTTCAGGACCGTGGGTGCTAATGTGTAGTTCAAAGGCAGTCCCTCTTCTCTGCAGTGTCAAGGAGGAAAGCTTCAGTGTCAAGCTGAAGCCAGTGTCACTGCCCCTCACGGCCACACGGTGTCAGTGTTGAGGAGCCCGTCTGTGCAGATTTGCGAACGGAGCTTGTCAGCGGCTGCTTAGGTGTCAAAGTGCAGGATACGGTTGAGTGCCAAAACACGGTTCTTTATTAGTATTTACTTTTATTTTTTTCAATGTTTATTCATTTTTGAGAGAGAGAGAGACAGAGCATGAGCGGGGGAGGGGCAGAGAGAGAGAGGGAGACACAGAATCCGAAGCGGGCTCCAGGCTCCGAGATGTCAGCACAGAGCCCGACGCGGGGCTCGAACTCACGGACCGCGAGATCGTGACCTGAGCTGAACTGGTTTAACTGATGGAGCCACTCAGGCGCCTCCAAATTACCGCTCTTTAGAGTTCATGGACATTTGGGGCCATTTTCTCCAGATCACCACCTCAGTTCCGTGGATACTGCCAGAGTCAACCTCACGTTGGTCTGAAAGGAGTCCTCGGACCTTGGATGACCTTTAGCTGAGCCAGGACACTAACCGGGTGTGCTTTTTCCAAAAGAGGTGATTTTGTTTCAGGTAAATGTTCCTCAGGGTAGAGGAAGGGGTGTATTCAGCTCTACCCCACCAGGAGGTCCTGGACTTTGTATGAAAATTGAGCCCTTTACTTTCCAGAGTTAATTCTGCGTACCAAGAAGGTTAGAGATTTTGCTAAGCCACTGGTGGGTACAAACTTTATGAGGGAGACACTCTATCCGTCCTTTTTTAGCCCAATCTTCTGATGACGTAAATGAAGGGTGAGTGAAGCTAGACGTTTCTTATGTGAGTATTTTAAGAAAATAGACATTTACATCAATAACCAAGAGAGATGGCCGACTGACTCTTCTCTAAACACTGGTTAAGTCGGTGCCTTGCAAATGTGCATCTAAATCATCCTCGGCAATACTTTAAGCAACCCCAACCTCCACCCTCCATCCTTGTGTTTACAGCCTTAAGTAAAACTTATTACCTGGTTTCTCTCCCTGGATCTCAGGGGTCAAACTCCACTAGAGAAAGTCGCAGACGAGGGTACGTTGACATCGTGTTACATGAACAAGTCCTCAGTGAGGTGTAGAAACCCTGCCACATTTTCTTCTCTCTCTCTCTCTCTCTCTCTCTCTCTCTCAATTAAGCCCTTCAGAATGTTCTCCAGTTTCCTTCTACGGAACTTAGGGTTCTGCCTGTAGATGTTCCCAAACCCCGTCCCTCCTGGTAACGCAAAGGGACTGTCCTTTCTAAAGTCAGTCCCTCTGCCGTGACTGGCTCCCATCCCTCTCTGGAGCCTTCGACTGGGATCCAAATCTTCCTCTCCTGTGTCGCCAGCCTCTCAACCCTATTCTCCCCTCTGGGCGCACACACGAGCACACGCAGGTGTCTCTATTGCAACAAACTATCGAGGAAAACAAGGCTTCCTCAACTCTGTACTGCCCTTCCAGTGCCTGGTCGTCACTCTTCCCCTTCAAAGCAAGATTCCTTCAGATGACCATTCCCACCATCGGTCTGCATTGTCCGACCTGGCCCCCATTTTTTCAGCCCTCATTCAAACCTCCCCGCTGGACTTCGTACCCACTTCCTCAATCAAAGAGGCGCATTTCCAAAGCACAGCTTCCAACCTACCTGTTCCTCCTTGAAACACTCCCTCCACCGACTTTCTGGATTCCATACTTGGTTGGCTTTTCTACCTCCCTTTGGTTTATGACGTAGGTCTCAGCTGCAGACCGTGGGTTCCTGCCCTCAGCAATTCAACGTTGGAATCCAATTCAATGGAATAAATTCAATGCTGGAATTCTCCGCGTGGCCCCAGACGCTCTTTCCCCTCTGTGTTTCAGCTCCAGATAACATCACCATACATTTCATGCTATATTCCCTGTTTCACCCCCTCGTGGGGCTCTCAGCACAGAGCCCGACGTGGGGCTCGAATCCACGAACCGTGAGATCATGACCTGAGCCGAAGTTGGACACTGAACCGGCTGAGCCACCCAGGTGCCCCTTAACACAGGACATCAGTAGCATGATTACTTTCTTTTTTAATTGGAGAAATTTGCTTTCTTGGGCAAAATATAAGCTTTTCCCAAAGACTGATTTCTACACTAGGATACAGAAGTTATCACTATTAAAAAATAGTTTTTGATCTTAATTATACCTTGAAAAGCTTTCTCTATCTTGAGATTATACACACACACACACACACACACATTTTTGTAGTATTTTGTTGCTGCTGCTGATGAAGGTAATTAGCATGAATCTCTCTCCCCATGTGTTAGATACAGTGGTTCACTGAGTTATCACAATATTGTCACCTCCTATGTAGGGTTACTGTCACTGCTATATAAAAAACAAATGAGGGGCACCTGGGTGGCTCAGTCGGTTAAGCATCCGACTACAGCTCTGGTCATGATCTCACAGTCCGGGAGCTCAAGCCCCATGTCAGGCTCTATGCTGACAGCTCAGAGCCTGGAGTCTGCTTCCAATTCTGTGTCTCCCTCTCTCTCTACCCCTCCCACACTCATGCTCTCTCTCTCTCTCTCTCTCTCAAAACTAAATAAATATTCAAAAAAAATTTTTTTAAATAATGAAAAAAAGAAAACAAATGAAACATGAAAGCTTTGAAAACGTAAGGCCCGTTCTCAAGTTTACATGGTCACAAAAGCTGGGAGCCAGAATTCAGAGGCTATTTGACTCCAAAACTGGACTGGTTAATCCAGAGAGTACTCATTGGCCATTTGTCTGACCATCTCTCAAAAAATAAGATATAACATCCATAATGAAGGGGCTATGTCCCTGAGTTGCCTTGACCGCAGATCTTCTCCCGGGTCACTGTCCAAAGAGAAGATTCTCTGACAAGCACTCGCAATGACCCCAAGTGAGATCTGCAGAAGGTGGTCCCACAGAGCACAGAGCCCTAAACACTTCACTTGTGGCCACACGGTAATGAGTCCCACCGTTACAGGCTGAATTGTGCGTCCCAGACTTTGACATCCTTCTCTATGCTTTGAAGAGCCCTGTCCTTACTTCTATGCACTCTCATACATTCTTTGAGTAACCAATATGAAAACATTCAGCGAAGGCTTACCCCCTTCCTTTGGTTCTCACAGCCAAAACCCTGGACCGTGGATAGAGGCTTGGGCTGCATAGAGTCCCTGAAGATTGTGGCCGTGGCCATAACCACAGAGGAGAACCCACATTTTTGCCAGATGGATCCACCATTTCCAGAATCTTACCAACAGCTATATTATTAAAGTAAAGAGTTAAGGGGCACCTGGGTGGTTCAGTCGGTTAAGTGTCCGACTTTGGCTCAGGTCGTGATCTCACGGTTCGTGGGTTTGAGCCCCACCTCGGGCTCCGTGCTGACAGCTCAGGGCCTGGAGCCTGCTTCAGATTCTGTCTCTCTCTCTCTCTCTCTCTCTCTCTCCCCCTACCCTGCTCACACTCTGTCTTTCTCTCTCTCTCTCTCAAAAATAAATAAACATTAAAAAAAGTAAAGAGTGAGAATTAATGACAATGGAAGATATTGTAACAGAACGCAAAGCTGTTTTGTTATTCCTTTACGAAGGCTTCTGCAAACTATACCCATGGAAAGGACTCGTGCCCTTTGATGACCACAGACACACTGTATCTCCCACCTGCTGCCTCTCTCTCTCCCTCCCTCTCTCTCTCTCTCTCTCTCCCATTTATGTATTTGTTTATTTCTTTATTTTTGCAATGAGGCACCTGTCTGGTGTTGATTAGACTACATTCAAATGAGGGCTGTAATGAACACATTGCTGATACAAACAAGGATTTCTCAGGCAAGTCATGAAACATGCAAGCCTCGTACTGCTCATGCTGATAGGATTCTTCTCTTATTGATCATCTTGTAGGAAGGACCCAGGTTAATGAGGGATGGGGCTGAAGAGGGGGAATCGAGTAGAATAGACAAGAGAAAAATGCGGAGCGTATATTACGGTCCTAACTGCCAACCAGGTCACACAGCTGGAGAGTCAGAGGACTGGGCTGCAGTGACTGCTTCGGGTCACACAAAGTCCCCAGTGTTCTTTCTGAACCCAAGTGCCAGGGAGTGGCCCTGGCAAGAATGAGCAGCCCTGTCTCCTCCGGCCCCTCTCTGTCTCCCTGAGCCCTGGAAGCATGCCGTGCTGGCATGGGCTTTGCTCTGCATCACACAGGTTAAAAATAGAGAGAGCTCCCCGCCTCCACAACTGCTCTCTGGCCTTCCATCTCCCAGCGTGCACCAAATTGTTTTATAATTTCTCACTAGACAACAGTGAAATAAAGACACACAATGAGGACCAGCTTTCATAAGAAGCTGTCCTCCCAAAGAAGGCTTAAATTACAGTTAAAACATACGCAATCGAATAAAACCTGGGGAAACAACAAGGAGCAAAGAGAAAAGAGAGCTGAAAGGTCTTGTACAGAGAGCAGTGGCTCCCTTCTAAGAAGTTGATGCTTATTTAAAAATGTGAGCCTGGGGATGCCCGGGTGGCTCAATCGGTTAAGTGTCGGCCTTCAGCTCAGGTCATGATCTCACGGTTTGTGGGTTCGAACCCCGCATCAGGCTCTGTGCTGACGGCTCAGAGCCTGGAGCCTGCTTTGGATTCTGTGTCTCCCTCGCTCTCTGCCCCTCCCCTGCTCACGTTCTGTCTCTCTGTCTCTCTCAAAAATAAAATAAACTTAAAAAATATGTACGTCTGATTTTTTTAAAGAATCAATAAATCATATTAATGGGAAAACATTAAAATAATAACTTCTACTTAAATATCAGAAATGTAAAACATAGCCTCTGGCCGACAAAAAAGAACGTATGATAGTGACATTTACATGCAGGTATGAATCTTCCAGACCTGCTATCAAAAACCCTCCCTATCATAACAGAACTCCATTAATTTTAACGTTATGAAACAGGCAATATTATAATAATGTAAAAAAAAAAAAAAGAGGAAGAAAGGGAGCTCAGGAATCCAACATTTGCATATAGATAGAAAAGAACTCAGATTCAGATTACTACTGAAAAATAATGATTTTCAATATTTCCATCTAATTTTCACTAAATCATTTAGGAATGTCATTGTCATGTTATTTAAATATGTAGATTGATTCTTTTTTAACTTATCGTGTAAAAACTAAAACGGAAATTGCTTTTTCCAAGAAGTAGCAACACGGTACAGTTGAGCCCCAAGAGAACGTCTTGGGTTTACCAAGTTTCAGCCAAGCCCAGACAAAGTCTGTAAACTATGTGTTTTCCTTCCATTTATTTCACTACTGTTGACCCAAGTTCATAGGTTTCTGCTCTGGTCCCCTTCAAAATCTCAACACGGGCTCAGGTGACGAAGAGTCCCACTCTGGGTTTCCACTCTGGTCATGATCCCAGGGTCGTGAGATTGAGCCCCACATCAGGCTCTGTGCTGACAGCGTGGAGCCTGCTTGGGAGTCTCTTTCTCCATTGCTCAAAATAAATACATGAACTTAAAAAAAACACCTCAACCCAAAATGAAAGGTTCTAATGATAGACACGTCCTTCCTGGAGGGATGCTCATGGTCGGTGCTATTTTGAAAGCTCTCGGAGGTCAGGCCACCCCTCTTGTCTCCGTGTTCAGACACCATGTCAAGAAACGGTGCATTCTTGTTCATCAAACACCCTTTCGGGATGGCTTGCTCCTTTCTTCTCCTTTCCGGGACCACTGGTAGGGCTTGACTACACCCACTTGTGCAAATCCATGAAGGTACAAAGTAAAACCGTGAGTGCACAGAGCACTTGAGGTAAAGCAAAGCCCATTCCTCATGTTTCTACGTGTAATTCAGTCTGGCAAAGCGCCCAGCACCTGCAGTGGCTGGAAAGGTGGCCAGATAGTTTTGTTGGAAAATCCCCCTCACCGTCTGCCATTCCCAGGAACACAGAGACTTGCAGAATCTGGAAGAATCTAGGAAGCCTCCGGTCTCCAGTTCATCCTGGCTGTTGCCCTGGGGTCTCCTGCCCGGGGTCCACAGGGTCCCCTCAGAGACAGCAGGCTCCTGGTGCTTCTGCAGAAGGTCCTGATGCCTGGTTTCCTGAGTGGATTTGAAGCCTCCCCCGCTGGACGATCTTTCGTCTTCAACGTGCCGGGTATGTGAGCTGTCAGCACAGAGCCCGACATGGGGCTCGAACTCACGAACTGCAAGATCAGGACCAGGGCTGAAGTCAGATGCTTAACCGACTGAGCCACCCGGACACCCCACTGGTTTTGAGAATGAAAGTCTCTATCCCATCCTCTGGAGAATGTGTCAGGAGTGTGGCTGTTATGCAGGTGAGGGGGCCACAGATGGAGAGGCCTCTGATTCTCTGTAGCAGTGAGCACAGTCACGGCTCTTTGCTCCCGGGCTGTGTGAGCTTTTGGAATCTTCTCCGGGGTCATGCCATCTCCTGGCTGCTGACGCTCGAGCTCCTATCGCCAAAATATCCCCCGTCTCTTACACAGATGCGTCAATGGGAAGACGTTGGGACTAATGAGCAGTGACACTTCTGGCAGGTGAGAGAGGGAGGGATGTCCTCATTGCTTACCAGCCTATTTCACATATTTTCTCTTATTGTGATGATGTATTGCTTATATAAAAACTTGGGAAACAAAAATCCTGTTGGCAGAGACATCTTAATGGTCACGCAAATGTTAACGGTGCTCTACTAAGGGGGAGCAAAGACACAAATTATGTTTATGGTCTCCCCTTATACATATGCATATGGAAATAATATTGGAACTTAATACTGCCTCTCAGTGGGAGGTGGGGCTACGGGGACTTCTCTTTTCTTCTCTACTTATAACGACAATTTTAAATTTAAATTCGGAAACCACAGTTCTTTGACGATGGGGGTTCACGTGCTCTTTTCGTGACACGCTCCACGTTTTAAGCAAGAGGGCGTCACCGACGTCACTTACGGCTCAGACAGCTGGCACCGGCGTGAGGTCTGTGAGGTCAGAACCTGCTGAGAACTCCATGTAGCCCCAGAGCCGTCGGCCCCTTTCTTGCCTTCGATCACCGAGTTCCCTGTCCTTGACGTTCTCTGGACATTCTACCGCGCGTGCCGGCAAAAAAGCCCACAGAACTCCCGCTATTTTCTCCTCGAGAGAAGAGGTGAGAAGCGCAGCACCTGGGTGTTTTCCAAATGTCATCAATGGCACAGCTCAAGCTTTGCACACGAGCCTTCCAGGGATCCGCCCAGCAGGCCCCGGGGTGGGGGTGAGGGTGTTGGGACGCGTCTGATGTGGAGCCGTGTTTAACGTGTGTGTGTGTGTGTGTGTCTGGCTCTGGGCTGAGGGCTGGTGGCTGGCCGGGGCTCCCGCAAGGGTTGCTCATGGTCAGACAGGAGAAGGTTCGGGTGAGACCATGACTCTCGCACTCCCCTGTCCCTCTGTCCGTGATCCAAGCATGTGGCCACCGGGTGCGAGCCCCTGTCTTTAGACAGAGGCTAGCATTCCCCCCTAAAGCGATGCAGCGAGGAACGTGGGTGTTATTATGGTGCCCCCGGAATAAACCTGGCTCTTGCCCTCTGGCTTGTGGAACGTTCTTACCTCTCCTGAATCCCGCACGCAGGGCATTTCGCAGCCCTGTAAGCAGGCATTTCAATACAACGAGAGAAGGGCAGACTGGGAACCGGAACAACCACCCGAAGGCAACTCGTGAGGGAGCTTGGCCACGTCACGTCTCACCCGCTTCCCAGGCGCGCATCCACACGGCCGGCGTGCGAACCCGAAGCGGCACTAGGCGGATGGATTACATTTCTTTCCGCTGAGCGCATGACTTCTGTTCCACAGGATGTGCTAACTACCTGCAGAATCAACTAAGTCCAGGAATAAAATGACTGCGCCCCTGCCTCTTCCCGAAAGAGCACTTCTAGTTTGGATAGAAACAATATGACTATTTTTTTTTGTATTCCAAAGAAAGCAAAACACCTCTCTCCTCCCCACCCCTTCCTCCTCCTCTGCCTCCTTTTCCTCCTTCTCTACTCGTTTCGCCTAGACATTGGCCACGTTGTGCCCCAATGTATTGGGAAAGAGACAGTTATCTTAAGTAGGTACCACATAAACTAGACCAGCAGATCCTTTAATCTCAGGATTATGGAGTGAGAAGGGGCTCCCCACCACCCTGCTCCCCAGAATCCATTTAGACTTCAATTATCACCACGTATATATTTTTTAAACTCGCCGATTTCCCCCAAGCCCTTGCTTCTCCAACAATGCTTGTCTTCTCTGAGGGATTCTCAGAATTGGATTTGGCTTCATCGACCGCAGGCAGCTCAGGGGACCGTGTATACTTAGCCATAAATTAATGTATTTACAACTGCTTTAGAGCGATCACTGTGGACTCAATCTCGAACGCCTCAAGTTAGATTGTTCTCACCCACTCGTAATTACCTGGAAAGGCTCTTTAGCTGGCTTGCACTTCCGATGGGCTGCAAAACCCTGATGCCGCCTAAATTTTATCTACCACATCTCATGCATTTCCATCACGCATGCAAAATGTCAGAGTCTTCTCAGTTCTTAAGCAAAGAGGGAGAAAAGTAAAAGAAAAAAAAAAAGGAGAATGGCCTGATTTCTGCCTTTTTTATTCTCGCTCAGTGAAATCCACATAGCGAGCACACACCCCATAACCCATGCAACGTGAGAAAAACACAAGAACGTTTATTGTTAAAGCCCGAAGCAGGGGAGTAAGAATGTAAACAAGGTTGCATTGATCTGGCTGGGATTACACGTGACCGCCGAGGAGGCCGGCCTCCAGGGAAGGCGGCTTTGGACACGCCAAGGGAGGCAGTTAGCGATCCGGCTGCTGGGAGTATAGACAATGCCCTCACAGCGCACCGCCTTCAGGACTCAGGAGAGCATCACCACCTCGGCTCTCGTGTGACCCCCCCACACACCCTGCGGGGAGCTGTGGGGACTGGAGAGCTGACCTGTGGTCACACAGCTGGCTGGAGACCTCGCATTTCCACGTGGGACAAGTCAAAGACGTGAGGGGCTTGCCAGGAGGGCCAGCTAAGAGGTGATGGGAGGCTCTAACCTGCCTCTTCCATCGGGCTCTCCGGGGTCGGGGGGGGGGGGGGCGGGCGTGAGCAGGATGTGGGGTTTGAGTCCCCCCCCTGCCTCTTCCCAGCTCTGTGACCTTGGCGACTGTGTTCCACTGTCCTGTGCCTGGGTCCCCTGAGTAAGAGCTCCTATACTTTAGGTGTGCGTGGACTCGGTGTAACGCCAGGACACAGACAAGGGGTCCCGCTCACCGTGGGCTCTCCATGCAGGGTGCGTGGAAGAAAGTTGCCCCAGCGGATCTGAGACCATTGTCCTTGGAATGGGATAACGGCCTGCAGGCGGGGCCTCGACGGGCGTCTGCTGACCTGCTGTGAGTGTCAGTAGCTCACTGACAAGAGGGGGTCTCTGTGTCTGCATTATCTGGGCAAAGGTTTCTGCCAAACGCCTGCTTGTCTTATGGTCCGTGCCAGGCAGAGGGTGCCCAAGTGGCCGGGCCCCAGTAAGAGCCCTGGGTGCGGAGTCACTAATGGGCATCGCTGGGCAGAAACTGGCATGCGTGTGGCTGCATTTTCCTAGCTGGGGGAGAGTGTGCTCTGTGGGACCCTCACAGGGGGAGGGGACAGCATGGGGACCCTGCATGTGGACTCCCACAGCTCCGCCAGTGTCTTTGTTGAAAATCATACCTATGCCAATAATAATAAAAATGATAATAATAATAATAATAATAATAACAATAAATGTAATAGGGACAGCTTGGGGGCTCAGTTGGTTGAGCGTCTGATTCTTGATTTAGGCTCAGGTCATGATCTCACTGTTTGTGGGATCGAGCCCCCCATCAGGCTCTGCCCTCTTGGGACTCTTTGTCTCTCCCTCTCTCTCTGTTCCTCCCTCGCTCATGCTCTCTCTCTCTCTCTCTCTCTCTGTCTCACAAAATAAGTAAACTTAAAAAAATAATAAATGTAATATACCTTACCTGGGAGTACCTCTCCATGCTGATTCCTGTGAGTCTTTCTAGAGAATCTCTAAAGCTGGGGGTGGTCATGGGAACTCTTAAAACACCTGGGGACCAGTACTATTCCCCTGTGACCTTCATAAGGTTGTGACCTTACTTTATTCTTTTCTGGATCTCTCTGAGTTTTCTCTCACATGTGCATGTACAACGTTATCAGGAACGCAGCTTTCATGGCCAATGGTATATGTTCTAAAATACAAACTCGGGGGCAGGGTGGGGAGCTGCCTCCTATTATAGGTTATGAGTTTGAGGCAACACACTTTGTGAGTCTGATTCCTGCAAGCCTTCCATGAGCTATGTCTTGTGGGGTTCCGAGTGGAGAAATTGAGATGCGTTATATTTATCCTTACGCACAGGACGTGTCTTTGAAACTTGTATACAGGTGGTGATATTTTCCCCCATCACGTTTATATACATATACTTGGGTTGAGCAGAACACAGGCTGTGTTTTGAAAGGGCGTCAAGAGGATCCAGGGTTACCAAACTCAGGGTAGGAGCCCTGGAGGAGAGACAGTCTTCTAGAAGCCGAGATCCTGGAGAGACACGACTGCGTCCAACGTCTTGGCCCCAACTCAAAGAGGCGGGGAAGAGACGCCCTGTTTGTCTCTCCTCCTGCTCTCCAGGGACTGCTTGGTACTTCCCATTGGCAAATCCAGTTGGAAGCCAGAAGATAAAGGCTTTATAAGGCTCGGAACGGAGCCCAAAGGCCAGGAAATAGATCCCGCTGTCAGTGTCAGGCAAATGGGGATTGGACGTCCCCTGGGGGTCTGCCATTTGATGGTAGGGAGGCTGGTTCCGAAAACCTTCTCTCTCTTCTGCTTCCTGCTTTCTGCTGGCTGAGGGTCCCCACGGCTGTTCAGCTTCTTACAGCCCCGCCTTCCTTGCCCGAATCATGGGGACACTGACCCCAGCTTTGCTCACGACTCAGTGAGTGTGAAGATGCCTTGGACAGTGTCCAGAGCTGTTGGTAGTGAGAAAAAAGAACACCACCTTCACAGGGGCCATTTTTCCCCGGGTCCAAATCAGTCGGATGCAGAAATTTGCAAGTTGCTCCTAGCATGGATTGTACATTTCTGATCTCTTACATGTGGTTTAATGAGTTGATTTAACTTTAACTGGAAATTCATTAGGATGCATTTGCTCTAAGAAAATATTTAAATGAATACAACACACACTAGGGAAAGGAAGGGGCTTGTTTAATTTTGTCTTCTCTCTGGGCACAATCTTGGTTTTCTCCATATAAGCTGATTCTTCCGGTGAGCACAGTATCTCCTGCTCTGAGGAAGCCACACAGCAAGTCAACCAAACCCTGCAGAGACCGGAGCATTTGTCAGGGGGCCATGAGACCTTGTGGTTGGAACTGGCTTCCTTCCAAACGCGTGTGGTCCTGCTGCAGTAACACAGCCACACCTGTGTCAGGCGACATAAGATATTAAGCCAGATATTTGCCCCACATTCCCCGTCCTTTTGCTGACAACCAAGCAGCGAGGGCATTTCTGGCTTATTGTCCAAATGGCAACACTTACAGTAGAAAGGCAAAGGAAAATCAGACAGCTCTATGGTCAGCTTTTGAGACGCATAATAGAAATTTCAAAGTCAAAATAGAGCCAGAACTTTCCAGATGGAACGGGGGGGGGGGGGGGGGGGTGGAAAAAAAAAAAAAAAAAAAAAAAGGAAGAGGTGGACTTATAAGAATTTTGCTCTCTTGCATTTAAGATTTTAGGGTTTTTGTCTTTTTTTTAATGTTTATTTATTTATTTTTGAGAGAGAGAGTGAGCAAGGGAGGGACAGAGAGAGAGACACAGAAACTGAGGCAGGCTCCAGGCTCCAAGCTGTCAGCACAGAGCCCGATGCAGAGCTCGAACTCACAAACCGAGAGATCATGACCTGAGCCGAAATCAGACGCTTAGCCAACTGAGCCGCCCCGGCGCCTCAAGATTTTGGGTTTCGATCTGTTTACAGGCAAAGAAGAAGATGTGATTGACAGAACGAGCTTCTCCTGTTCACCTAGAATAAAGATGTCCGGTGCTTGAGGACAGGTTAGAGAAAGTCTGAGAAGTAGCCAGCCAGCACATGAGGCGTTCTAAGTGGACAGTGCTTGGGTGACGAATCCCGCAAGGGGTCTGGGAGTCTGTAAATAGAGGCCCCCAGCACCCTCTCCCATTTGCCAGTCCCGCATGGAGCCGCCCTCCTGGGCACTGAGAGCAGAGTGGTAATGGCCACATGCGGGTCCCAGGCAAGGGACCCCTCTTGTTTCCCAACCAGAAGGAGGCACCGCATATCCTCCTGGGTGGCCGAGATTAGCCCCCTCACACCAGCGACAGCCAGGGGAGAAGGCTGGGTCTCCTCACAGGGACTCAGCCGGGCACCGCATCCAGCAGCTGTCCTTGACGATTATCAGACGAGTAGGACTGAAAACAAAGGACTCAGTCCTGTTTGACATACAACCGGAACAGAAATCCTCCCTTAAGGGGACGTCCCTGGCAGCATCTACTCTCACACTGCATCATATATTTTTCTCTTCTTTGGTGAAAATCGCACAAAAGACACTTTATCAGAAAACGGGGAGCCTTGGACTTTGAATCCACTGGGCTCAGCTTCGACACATCGCAGGGGTTGGGAGAGGTGGGCAGCCAGACGCCTATGCCTCAGTCTGTCTCTCGTGTTATCCGCTATGTGTCTGCCAACAAAAGTTCTTCGGTCAACCTTAGAGTCCCATCCTGACCCCAATATGGCCTTTGCATTCTTCCGTAGAAGACAGCAATTCTCCCAGGTAAGAATGGGGGAACTGGTGAGAAATCACGTCCCCTAACTAGGGAAATTCACAGACCTCAGGCCCCTCTGCAGCTCAAACTCAATTCTTTATTTTTTTAAAGTTTATTCATTTATCCTGAGAGAGAGGGGGAGGCAGGGGGTGGGGCGCGGCGGGGAAGGACAGAGAGAGAGGGAGAGAGAATCCCAGGCAGGCTCCAAGCTGTCAGCGCAGAGCCCAACGTGGGGCTCAAACTCGTGAACCTGTCAGTTCACGACCTGAGCCGAATTCAGGAGTCGGATGCCTAAGCCACGGAGCCACCCAGGCGCCCCTCAAACTCAATTCTCTATAAAAAGAGGCACTTGCTCATGAAATGGATCACCTTTGGGAGAGTACATGTCGCACAATGTGATGTCTACAGCTTTAGCAGCAATAATTATAACTCCTATTATCCGGGCTTCACTCGATTGTGGGGGCAGAACTCTTAAGGAAATAAAAAAAAAAAAAGATACGCAATCACTTAATAACAGAAAAGAAAAGTCAGACCGGTCTGCAATTCAGTTTTCAGGGCAAAGATCACTTCAGTAAGTGGCCTACGTATTTCTTTTTGACGAAGGAGAATTTTTTTGCTGCACAAGTTTGGGAAGAAGGAGTCGGATTCAAAGACCGAGTATATTTTAATAATGCTGCCAGCACACCGGGCGGTTAGATTTATTCAACCCACCGAACAAATGTGATGTTAAGTGGTAGTCACAGAGTGCACCGTGGGATAAAAACAAAGCCTGTCTTTTAGTCCCACGTGAGTTAAAGAAATGCGCGCTATAAATTAAAGACGTAGTTTACGTATTTGTGTCGACTCAAGATACAAGTTGACAGCCAATGGATTAACTTGACAGATGTGAGGGCGAGATTATATTAGGTTCACCTGGGGGGCAGAACACAGATGGCTATTTTAAAAAATAATAAAATTCAAACCAGTGGCGTTCTCCCCCCCCAAAAAAAAACATCAGTCTGGCAGAAAAGCACCAACAGGAAGCCCACGGAACCGTCATCAAATAGCACCTGCTGGGAAGCCATCTTTTTACCCTGGGACACCCCCCGTCAGGCTCTGCGTCTGGAAAAACCACATGGGCTTGAGCACAGCAAGAGTTTCTGCAACTGAGGAGACAAGGAGCAGTAACAGGCCATTTCGTGCCTCCCCTTTTCCTTTGGGGTTTCTCAAAGCCCAGTGCCTGGAGGGTTCCGGACCCATAATATAAGCAGGTGAAACCTGTTGGTGATGAGTGTGTCAGGCAGGGAGCACGCACCGTCGAAGGGAAGGTTAAGACCAGTCCTGGCCAACTGTCATTACAGAATCCAGACACAGGGATCTAGAGCCTATGACCTCCACAGAATCTAGAATCTAGATTTGCATCTAAAAATACTTCTGCTTGTACCTTGAATCCAGACTATGGGTAACCTCTCTCCACCATCTTATGGCAAAACACTTTTTCTAAGAGTTAGGGGGGCAAATTGGGGCACCTGGGTGGCTCAGTCGGTTGAGTGTCCGGCTTCGGCTCAGGTCACGATCTTGTGGTTCACAAGTTCGAGCCCCGCGTCGGGCTCTGTGCTGACAGCTCAGAGCCTGGAGTCCGTTTCGGATTCTGTGTCTCCTTCTCTCTCTGCCCCTCCCCTGCTCGTGATCTGTCTCTTTCTGCCTCTCAAAAGTAAGTGAACATTAAAAAATTTTAAAAAGGCAGTTAGGAAATAAAGAGATTGTGCTTTGTGGTTTCATGAGGAGGCTCAGGATGGCAGGCATCGTAATTCCCCCCATCTTAGACAGCTCTGCTGTTTGGCCCAGCTGATGGTGCTCGGCAGTGGCATTTTTTAAATATATTCATTTATTTCGTGTGGATGGGGGGTGGGGAGAGGGACAGAGAGAGAAAGAGGGAGAGAGAGAATTCCAAGCAGACTCCACTCTATCAGCTCAGAGGCCAATGCAAGGCTCAAACTCATGAACCGTGAGATCATGACCTGAGCTGAAATCAAGAGTCGGACGCTCAACCCACTGAGCCACCCGCGTGCCTCCAGCAGTGATATTCTTGCCCTCGGTCATCCGTGGGTTCTCTTCCGTGGGTGGACACAGGTTCTTGGGGTTTTTTTCTTTGTCCAGTCAGGTTGCCCTGTCTTCTAATTGTCGCCCTGTGTTCCCATCGAGTGTGACTTTGGGCCGGCCACCCAGCTTCTGTGTCTCATCAGCAGCCCCTGGGAACTTTGACAGAGATCTGTCTTAGGTAGATATTCGTGATATTTGTCTATCTGGCAAACATGACCGATATTTGCTTAAGCCGTCCGAAATAACCGGACTCCATTCAGCTTTGAGAAACCACAGGTAACGGGTGTCTGTAGACACCTTTGACGGATGCTTTGTCACATCCATCACCTCGTGTCTGGTGATCCCGCCTTATTGTTCAGCTCACGCCATTAAGGCTGGGACTAAAGCAACACCATACGTGGGAGACAATCATGGCTTGGGAAGACTCTGCCCTCAGCTGTCTTAAGGGCCATGTATTAAAGAAAGTGCATTTTCTACTGGGCTCTGACCAGGACTGTGGGGATGGTCCTTTCTATTTAAACAATTGCATAATGTCTTTAAGTGCCTGGCCAGGTAATAGGGTGTAGTAATTACAGATGATATTTGCAATCAGCTCTCAGTTTTGAACACCAGGAAAAAAGCTCTCCACAGAGTCTAGTAGAGGTTTATCAGCTTGTTTATTTTGTTAATGGATTTTTATCTCCAATCACCATCACTTGTAAGGAAGCTCACTCTTCATTAAGGGAAAAGCTGGTTGGGCAGTAATAGAAATATTGCTGTCCTTCTCTGTGAACAGCCTTGCCCAGAGAATTATCTATGGATTGCAGTATTTCCAGACCCAAGATCTTTGGTACCTAAGATTTGACGGGAGTTGGGGGGGTGGGGGGAATCATTTAAACATCCTTATGAGGTGAGGGGCACCTGGCTGGCCAAGCCGGTGAAGCATGTGACTCTTGATCTTGGGGTCATGAATTTGAGCCCCACATTGGGTATAGATATTCCTTTTTAAAGAACAAAATCTTTAAAATCTTTAAAAAATGATTACAACTCTTTTTTGTGTGTGTGTGTGGCATTGTGGGTCCCTTTACACATCCAGTCTGCTGGGCCCCGATTGTGTTGGTCCAAAACTGACAATTGATCATGAACAGACAGAAAATATTTAGGAATTACATCAGATTCCTCCCTTAGGTTCTTGTCTCTCCATAAACAACTCTTAATTCAAGTTTGAAAGATGATTTACCCTTTGATGCAACAGAGTTCCAGAAATTTCTTGTTCAAATAAACGTTGACACAATGGCCTGCATCAGATGACAGCAAAATCAGTGCCTGTGACGTTGATGAGGATAAACCACTGACATGAAGGACGTGGGATCTTGAGGCGACTGAGATGCATAATATCCATTTTGCAGGAATTAAAGCCAAGGGTATAAATGACCGTGGCACACAGCATGTGATCTCCACATGGGACGCGTTTCTCCGAGCACATGCGAGTGTGTTCATTGTCTGGTCTTCCTCTGTAGCTGTACTTGGCAGTCGTTGCTGTAAATCGTCCCAGGGAAGTGAATTAGCACAGTCTAATAAAGGAAAAATGAGCTTTCTCAAGTATATTCTTAACAAAAGCCCCTCCCCCCTTCCCAACCATACAAGAGCATCCAGAAATGAGCGCTCTCTTTCGGTACTAGTCAACCCCACTCCTGAGGAACCAACTATCCCAGGACAAAAAGGATCAAAAGCTTATGCCTCGTGCCAGCCCCGTGTTTCAGGTCTGAAGAGGTTTCTCGTGTGGAATCCGAGGGTTTTAAGAGCTTCTACCGCTGCCTCTAAGCAGGACACACATGCTCGTTCCAAGGCTTTGTGGACAAAGGACCTTCCCCTCTGTCTGCATCCTCTGCAATCTCCCAATCACACAACACCCCTCACGTTCCTCCCAGCTCCCAACCTCCAGTGCATTAAGAGTCTGGAGACATTTCATGGGATCCTTCTGAGTACCGGGACTGAGCTACCCAGTGGTAGCTCCTGGGTTCTCGGAGGCAACAGGCCAGTGGTTTAGAAATAAGAGGTATTTTCTCTAAAACACACACTGGGTTCTTCTCAACAGGAGGTTTGGGTGTGTGTTTTCACAAATGCTGTTCTGAATTGGAGAAGGCTCCCTCGCCCATGCGGGCACGTAGACCCACTCTGCCTCTCTCTAAAAAAATAAACATTAAAAAAGGTTGTAAAAAAAAAAAAGAATCAATGATCAGCGGATCTCCTTCCTGCCTATGAAGCAAGACCACCACTAGGCAACCTTCGGATGGATTGATTTCCATTTAACGCCTCACACATTTCCTTCTCCCAAGTCCTAAGTAGCCTTGCTTCCCGCAGACTCTGCCTCCTTCCCCGGAGCTCATGTGTCTGCAACGGATTTGCTCTGTATGTTTGTATGGAGCACATTTAATACTCCTCACACCTCCTGGATGAAACACTAATTGAAGCCTTTGGATGATGGTAGACTTCTGATGAGGTTGGCCACTCTCTCAGCTGGCTGGCTTGGAATTAGTCAGACAAGTTCAACGTTCAACAGCTATCTTCAAAGCTGGTGGAGACATTTCCCAAAGTCGGTTCTTTTCCCCGGGTTTCTTTTGAAAAGGAAACAGTGCAGCCAATAGCCTCGTCCTCCCATTTGGTGGAGCTTTCCCAAAACTTACAATATTATTTTAAAGAGGAAAGACTTCAGTAGTGGCGTCGGCTTATGGGTGAGTTGTGGGGAGCAGGAACTCAAAGTTTACGCATCAAAGAGGAATAAAAATAGAACAAACCACTTCTCAAAGTATATGAAGTCCCTGGAATCAGGAACGTTCTATCCACCCTGCTGTGCTCCCTCGTGAACTTTGGAGTCTGATTTAAAAGGTGAACAATCTAAACGAGCAGTTCCTTTGGAAGGGAATCTCGAACTTGATAAACAATTTCAAATCCCTGAAAAATGTGCTTCTGAGCCCCACACACGGAGGTATGAGGGCGCCAGGCCGGCCCTCCCTGCATTATTGAGTTGAAGGGCTAACAATTAATTTCCATTCTTTTTGTCTCAGAGAGGCTTTTTTATGGGTCTGGGGAGAAAATTGCATTATTTGGCAACCAGTTCTCTGCACCCTGTATCATTTAGCTGGATCTTAGCTTGTTAGAAGCTAATGGGAAAACCTGAGCATGAATTTGATATACTATGGGCGAACTTCAGGCATCTAATAAAAGCCACATCCATAGAGTCTGTAGATGTGAAAAATGTGTCATCGGCCTCAAATACCCTTCCATTTAATCTACTGCATATCCCTAAATAAAATTGCAAACTAATGGGATTGCACCTCACACATTCATCACTTGGAAGTCAAGAGGAGGCAAGAAAGGGCAACATCTCCTTGGTGCACATGGGCCAGAGGAAACACATCAGTGAGTCGCTGTGTAGAGAAGTTCCCATTAGGCTTTGCAGACACAAATCGCCGCGAGCCTGTAACGGGGTCTGGGAATATTCAGAATTGTCCTACAGGAGAAACCCCTGAAGGAAGGACCTGAGGCGAGGAGGTCATTCTTGCCACGTAAGGGCCTCCACGGGCCGTCACTGTCGCTTCTTGGTGATACACTGATGTTTTGTGTGATTTTAATTCTAAAGGTAACTTTTGAGTTTATTGCATTTTTTAAACATATTTTCCTTTTCTAAATTACAGAAGTCATACACCATTTATTCATGAGTATATAAGGAGAGAGCCACCCTACTAAGATCATCTGTCACAGGGCCCATACTCCAAGGAGAAGCACTGTTAACAATTTCTCACACATTTTTCCAAATCTCACTCAATCACACTAAAACCCACCCACCCAACCATTTTCAGTGAAACCTCCCATACCCTTAAATATTCAAATAAATGTAATTTGTTTTTTTCTTGTCCAGTTCCATAGCTCACCTGAATGACTATTTTTTTAAAGGTTCATTTATTTTTTGGAGAGAGAGAGAGCATGAGCAGGGGAGGGGCAGAGAGAGAGGGAGACACAGAATCCGAAGCAGGCTCCAGGCTCTGAGCTGTCAGCACAGAGTCTGATGCGGGGCTCGAACCCATGAACCATGAGATCGTGACCTGAGCCTAAGTCGGACGCTTAACCGACTGAGCCACCCAGGCGCCCCTGAATGATACTTTTAAAGTGTGAATTAGGAATGACTCTTGATTTGGGCTCAGCTTGTAATCTCATATTTCGTGGGATAGAGCCTCATGTCAAGCTCTGTGCTGACAGTGTGGAGCCTGCTTGGAATTCTCTCTCTCTCCCCCCCTCTCTTGCTGCCCCTTCCCTGCTCTCATTCTCTCAAAATAAATAAGCTTAAAAAGTAAAAATAAAGTGTGAATTAGGGAAAAAAATAAATAAAAGATATATTTTTCAATAAAAAAGATAATTTGGTGCTACCTGCCAGAATATTGCCTTGAGGTGACTGTGAATATGAACCCCTCTACTAGGACCTGTGACTATCAGCGCCACTCTCCTGTCCCCCCCTACACACACACACACACACACACACACACACACACACACATTGTCTGCAAATATCCAGGGGTCCTACCTCCTCTAGGTCAACTCTGTACATTTCTCTCCACATTTTCATTTTCCTTCTCCCTTTGTTAATCCAGACACCAAACTGAGCCCTTTCTTCTGTTTCTGTAATGTCCAATGCCAGCAAGAATCTCAGAGGTTTAGTTCCCAAACAGGGGAAACTTTGCACCCCGGCCCAGGATACATTCGGAAATGTCTGGAGACATTACTGCTTGTCGCGATGGGGAAGGAAGTGCCACTGACATGTAGTAGGTAGAGGTCAAGTGTGCTCTTAAACATCCTACGGTGCACAGGACAGCCCCCACCACAGGGAATGACCCAGCTTCAAATGTCAGTGGTCCCAAGGGGGATAAACCCGCATTCAGCCACCGTATGGGCACATCCGGGGTCGTGGGAAAGGGTCTTATCACTCAGTCTCCCTCCTGTCTTACGTCCTTCCCCGTCGTCCTCTCCACCCTTGTCTCCCTCTTCCCTTGACCTCGGGAGAGATGGGTCTTTGCTGTATCTCCTCAGTGAGGATCATCTGTCCCCTCCTGAAAACCTGGTGCCAGCCAGCACCACTGAGAACCCCCAGCCTGCGGGGACGGACCAACACCAGTCCCCACAAAAGGGGAAAACTTGCATTTCTGTGAATCCATAGTGAAGTTACATTTTATCCAAGTTTGAAGCATGGCACTTGAACCATTGTCGATATGAAATGCTAATTCAATATTACTGTATTTGAATAATTGGAAGTAATAGATACCGCCCAAATTAGTAATAACTCATCAGGAGCCACATTATTTCACAGCTGGTCGGCTGGATAGATTGTAAACTTAGATAATGATATTGCTCCACAGGTACTAATTCAGCCAGGAAAATAAAAATATTAGTGATCTTGAGCTAATTCACCCTGACATCAGGACTTGGGGTCTGAATCAAAGAGAAGGGGGGACAGTATATATGAGTCTTTTTAGCAAATATGATCTCGGTTCATCTTTATGGGATCTCCATGAGGTGGATACTATTTCGATCCTTATGGTACGATTTCACACAGGCTTGGAGTCGTAAGAATATAGCAGTTCCTGGGATCTCATCTATACAAAATTAAATATTTAAAAATAGACGAACATGGTGGGGAATATATTTTACACAAGAGATTCATTCCTGAAAAAAATGGCATGATTAAAAAGTTGAATAATTCCAAAATAATCCTGCAGTGACTGGTGTTTTTTATTCTTTTTCCTGGCTACACGGACACTTCCCAGACACATTTTGTGGTCCTTCCGAGGCTCCTGGAAGAAGACAACGTTAGCCCCTGCTTCATGCCAGGTGGTGAGTTGGACATCCCAGGCTGGTGTGTCCCTGGACAGCCGGCGGAATCCTAATTGCTGATGGCGTCCAGATGGGATGCTTCCTCATTCTTCCATCTTGTTTTTCTGCTCTTGCTTTATATGTCTCCTTCCTCTCTTCCCCCAGACACTTAGTCCTTGGAGACGTTGAGGACTCAGACTCAGGTCAGGCTGCCTGAGTTCAAATCCCAGATCTACTGCTCTCCAGCTCGGTGTCTTGGGTCGTTAAATTATTTAGCTTCTCAACACCACACTTAGCTCATCCAATAACCAGCTGGTAAAGAGTGATACCCAAGGCCATAAGATTGGGCTGAGCATTGAATGCCCCAGCCTTTGATGATTCCAGCCACTATCTATTTAACAAACACATGGTGGGAACCTATATGTACCCTACTGATGTGGACAAAGGTCTCCATCATCAAATGAACTTCCTGACCTCGATTTGCTTAAAGACCCAATTAATAAAAATATTCTTAAAGTGTCTCTCCTTCAAACAGCCATCATGACTCCTCTGTGGGTCTTCAAAGTCACCCTCCTTTTTGTTCTTCTGAACAAACACTAGGACTCTCCTTGTTTTCAAAGGTGTATTTGATCTCTTTAAAAAACATAGATTGACCTCGTTTCAAATGCATATTAAAGTTTTATTTCAAAGTCAGTTTAACTGAGGAATGAAAAGCTGTTCCTCCCGTGAAGGTCACAAGGAACGTTCATGGTGATCCCATTCCTTAATGGGAGAAATTTGGGGCAAATTGAAGGAGAAAAGAAAGCCTGCAGTTTTGATGTCCTGGAGATCTAGGACACCCTTCCTTCTTGCAGTGCAGCCTGTAGGAATTAAAAGGTATTGGTCTTTAATTCTGCACCCCAGGCATTTATTTTCCCACAAGAATATAAATACCCATTATACTATTGATGTGACTTTGTGAGTGACAGTCTTGACCACATCCCCTTGTCTGCTACTTTCCTTTCTCACCTCGGCTCTCCTCCAGCTTTCTCATGTGCTCCCTTTTTGTTTGTTTTCCATCTAATATATTAGATTATTTACAATCTAATCTCACTGTGCAGCCAGCGCTGTAAGAAAAGGGCTAGCATTGATGTCAATAGTTCTGGACTCCCAGAACAGGAGTGCTCTGGCCCCTAACTACTGTCTCTGTGACATCACGCTTTACACCTGCTTTTCTTCTTTATAGACGTTAATCCCTCACCTCAGGGCGTTCCAGCACCAACTCAGCTGATCTCCACCAGACGTCTATGAAGTAGGTGCTGCTAGTAATCCCATTTGGCAGGTAAGGGAAAGGTGTTAGGATGCCCGCTCAAGATCGCACTGCTGGGAGGCGTCGTAGCCAGTATCTGAATCCAGGAACCCTGGGATTAGCGTCTGTGTCACAACCATTACCCCAAGCTGCTTCCATCAATAAGTTCATCAGAGACTTCTGGTTTCTCGTGGTGTCTGCTTGTTGTCCCTGGTGTAAATACCTCCTAATTCTTTCTAATTTTTCTAAATTTTTTAATGTTCTATTTATTTCTGAGACAGAGAGAGACAGAGCATGAGCAGGGAAGGGGCAGGGAGAGAAGGAGACACAGAATCCGAAGCAGGTTCCAGGCTCTGAGCTGTCAGCACAGAGCCTGATGCAGGGCTCGAATTCACAAACCGTGAGATCATGACCTGAGCTGAAGTCGGACGCTCAACCGACTGAGCCACTCAGGCGCCCCTCTAATTTTTTTAAAGTTCCTTTTACTCTATGCCTAGAGCTGCTACGAATGTTTTAAAACATGAACTCTGAGGCATGTACATGTATATTTATCTAGGGTAAATAATGAGGGGTAGACTTGTTACATCTTGGGGAATGTGTGTCTTCAGATTAATCAGATATTGTCACAAAATTGTACCAATTTACTCTACTACTCACGGAATGTAATAGTTCTAACATTTTCATGAAAAAAATAAATAAAACAAAGGTAACATATAAACAAAAGTATCCTCTGTCCCCACAGAAATGGGCCCTCTAACTTCTAAATCTGGAAGAAAACATCAAGGCTATTGGAAGTAAATTAAGGGGAAAAAATGTATCTATTCCTCACACCTTTACTCCATCTTATCGAACATGGTAAGTGTTTTTCCTGGAGCAAAAAAGAAAAGAAAAGTTGGGTTTGTCTGTTGCAACGTGTCAAACCACCCTAAAACCTATAGGCTGAAAAATAATGATTTATTTTGTTTACAAATCTGCAACTTGGTCAACACTGGGCAGGGGTAGTTCACGTCTGCGCCACACAGCATCGGCAGAGGTCCCTCAATGAGGAGCTAAAGGATCCACTTTCAACATGGCTTACTCAGGTAGCTGTCTGCCAGAAGCTCAGCCAGAGCTGTGAGAAGGTGGCCTCTCTCTTGTGTGTCCCCACGGGAGTCGCCAGGGGCTCCTCACAACATGGTGCTTGGGTTCCAAGAGCAGGTACGCCCAGAGAATTGGGAGGAAGCTTTGTATGACCTAGCCCTGAGCATCACATAGTATGACTTCTTCCATAATGACATGGTGCACTCAGATTCAAGGGGCGGGTACATAGACCGCACCTCTCGATGGCAGACATATCAACCCCACTTTGAAGAAGAGTGTGCGGGATAGAAGAAATCACAGTGGGCATTTTGGAAAACGTAATTTGCCAAGGGCAGCATGGGAGAGTAAAACAACCAAATACCTTCCCATTCACCACCTTCTAGACACAATAGATTGAAGATCATTTTTGCATAAATGCCGAGCAAATCTTATGAGGAAGATACAGAAATCTCCATGTGCTAAAAACTAAGAAAAACTCTGAAAACTAAAGCAGGAGAATATCCAGGGGAGAACCAGAATGGGATGGGAAAATGTTTCCAGGTGACTTTGCTTCTCAAAAAATGTATTCATAAACATGTGGCTAATGTGTGTTTGTGAGATGGAGCCCATGCTATGGAACCCCCATTCCCTGATTCTCAGAGTCAAAGCCATGTGCTTTACTGTGAATCATTTAGCAGCGAGTCTTGGCCTGTCCATTTGGTCCATTTAGAGCCTGCAGCCCACGACCTTACACAAAAGATCCCCATGCTTATCTCTGGCCTGGAGTAATAAATATGACAGAAAGCCAGGGCGCAGTAGGGCACACAGGTTAGTCCCTCGCTGCCTAGAGGATTAAACTATAGCCTGGATACATTAATTCATGTCATCCAAGGTCAGAAAGTAAGTGGCAGGTCCAGAGATATTCCATCTCCCACATGATTTCCCAGTAAAATCTGTTTCTCATTTGCATCCTACCCATTTATCACTTTATCTGATTAATTACTTAATTCAATGAACATAAGTACGATGTCTATGCTCTGTGTCCACGACATCAAGATAAATGAGACATAGTCCCATCTGTGAGCTATGTAGAACCAGCCTGCCATTAGAACATCATTTCAATTTTTTTTTCTTAAATTTCAAAACTTGTTTTTCCTTTTTAGAGGTGATACATACCCCACAACCTGTGGGTATGTACCAACCTCCTGTGGGAAAGGTGACTTCAAATTAATCTGAAGTTAATGTAGATTTATGGTTTTATGATTGGTTTCTCTTTGATCTGAATGACAAGTGATCACTTAAATTTGCATGTAAGATGGATACTTGATTTCTAGCCTTTGGAAAAATATAAACCACTCTCCTGTGCCTCAGAGGGCAGTTTCCCTCTGATTACAAGAGGCTGAATTCTTTCTAAAGGGCATTTTCAACATGTGCCTACAAAAGTTGAAAAAGATAAACCAAGAGAAGCCCCTGGTATGGCTGTTTCACCTTGTGTAGAACTTTATTTTTAAACTTTACATTTGATCTATGGGACTTTGAGCTTTGAAATTGGGTTAAATATTGTCTATGGCAACAAGTAAGTGGAAAGGTTTACTGACTGATGTTTCTTGATCAGAGAGAAACAAGAAAGGCTCTTTGGGTACATGACCTCATGGTGGATCACGTGTAAGATCAATACCAGGAAAGCCATCGGCCAGATCTGTCAATGCAAGTCAAAGAGAAAGCAGAAAATCACTTATCTCCCCCTTTCTTCCTTTGCTCCTTCTTCCAACTGTGGAGCCGCTTGTTCCCATAATACTGAAGAAGTAAATAGAAAGGAGAGGAAGAAGGAGGAGGAGGAGGAAGAAGAGGAGGAGGAAAGGGAGGAGGAAGAAAGGAGAAGACAAAGAAGAAGAAAGGGAAGAGGGAGGAGGAGAAGGAGAAGAAGGAGAAGGAGGAGGAGGAGGAAAAGGAGAAGGAGAAGAAGAAGGAGGAGGAGAAGAAGAAGAAAGGGAAGGAGAAGGAGGAGGAAAAGGAGGAAGAAGGCAGCTTTGCCTTTTGTGCAGCTCCTCTGCCTAATTAACTTTGGCTCTGACCCACGGAGTCACTGCAGGTGCAGTCAGCTCTCTTAGAACCCGTTCACCTCTCGTGCAGGGATGGATGCTATGAAAAGGACGTTGCTTTGTTGTAGCAAGAGGGAAATCTGCCGCATCGTCCCCACTGAGCCTGGGACCTGCGTTGACTATGTTGGATTTTCTACCTGTAGATGGTCTACTGCATGGGCAGGGGTGGGTCATGGGGCTGGGTAGTTTCCGAGCAGGGCTTTGCTACAAAACAAGGGTTGGGGTGTGGTAGTGTAATCCCCACATATGCATGGACAGCCACAGGCCAAGATACAGAGGTGGCGCCCCCACCCCACCCCCAACCAGCGTCCTTTGTTTCAGAGCTATTGGTTGCTTTCCATAACTGACTACTCGGGCCCTCGTTTTTTCCTCTTTCTTCAATTTAAATTTCCACTCTTATGTTTTAAATCCACCAACAAAGAGTGAGCCCATGAAATCCTAGTCCCCATCCTTGACCCCCAATAAAAGGAGAACCACAGGCTCCTTGCCTGTCTCTCCCTCTACCTGTAATCTTGCTATGTGGCCCCGGCATGCCATGTAATTTCCTCATTTCCCAAAGCTCATTGCTTTTTCTTCCTTGTTTCCCCCCAAGGTTTCCTGATGGTCATTGCTGAGACCATCTTATGGTCACTGCATAAGAAACACAGGGCTGGTCCAGCCGCAATACTGGTTATTAACAGGCCGAGACCCGCATACAACAGGTGCCCCCCATACCGAGAAATATACCTGAAGCTTTGCTACAGTGTTCAGATAGCTCATCTGTCTCATCCCCAAACATATACATGAATATATTATTATCACTATTTGTTCACAAGAAGCTCCTTTATTGTATTTTAGGCTATTTTTTTTTTTCCTTTTCCTCCTTACCTCCATGTCCACTCCCTTTCTGTTCAGAGACACTAACATGTTTCGCAACTGCCCTGAAAAACACATCGAAAATACGTGGTACCTTTTTGGTGTGTTCCATATAAGTAATGATGCCCTAACTTTTGTTCTGCTTCTAAAATGTTTCCCTTAGCATGGATCTTGAGATCTAATCCCCTCTGTTCACACTCATCTGTGATGTCCCCAGGGTAAGCAGGTGTCCTTCAACCCAAAATGAAGTCTTGGTTCACTGGGGGACCATCATCACGTAACACCTTATGTTCCCGAGAACTGAGGGCCAGTAGTGGAACACCACCGGCCGGGGGGCAGGACTGGATGCTCCCCTTCCATCCTGTCAACACACAACACATTGAAATCAGCTCAGAAAAACTCTGATTCCCCAGCTCCGAGAAGAACACACTTCCGTCCATAATGTCCTCTCTTCCAAAATGTAAATATTCCAGGTGGAACATATATCCATCCTAAAGTAGTGTTCAGACCTCTTTTTCATTGGGATTATGAATGCAAAAAAAAAAAAGGAAGGCATGAGGAAGCCCTGACAAAGGCAGTGTGACTGAACCCGGGTCCTCGAAACATGTTGCCTTACGCCTGACAGCCACACTTGGGTCTGTGGCTAAGAACACAAAAGTGGGGCAAGCTATAGGAGATCGATTTAAATCATCTGAAGATGCAAAGAAGACATTTTCTGAAACTTCTTCTGAAATGGGATAAGGTGGGTTTCTGCCATGGTCTTTGAATGAAGGAAGCCCGAGGGCCATTAAACCAATTTTAACCAATTGCACTTACTTACATGAAGGCAAGATAACTCTGTTACGAGTTGTCTGTTACGGAATAAGGTGCCTTAACTAATGTAAAACCATTTGAGAGTGATAGATTAGTCATTAGCTCACTCTGCCAGAGGAAAATCCATTCCATGTGCATAAGAACACATTGCTGGTGTTTTCATGTGTAAAATGGAATTCTGGTTTAGGTGAAACAGAAGAGGGGGATTAACCAGAAAGTGCGACACATTCACTCTTCACGATACGCACGGGATGCCGCAATCGATCCCCATTTTCCTGATGGGGAAAGGGAAGCCCATTCGGTCTAGCCAGGGTCTCTCAAAGGTCCAGACAGACTGCACAGCCTTCGTGTTTGAGATCCCTGGGATGTCAGAGACAAAGACGTATCAGAAAGTGCGACCCAAATGGTATTCTAGGTGTTTACATTTTAATAATTCATGCTTCCTGATAAATTCATAATAAAGCACAGCATATGCATGCTCTTAAGGACATAAACTCAAGTTGCATACTTAACAAGCTGACAGAGACCCTCCCACCTTCTGACTTTGAGCTGAGGTCTGGCTTCCTTCCTCCGCACCGTCACGGCTGACTTCTCTCCGCTCGGGCATCCTGGAACGCACAGCTGGGGGTGTGAGCCCCCGTTTCAGCCTGGAGTCTTGCTCACAAATGACTTCAGCACGCCTGACCCCTCTTTGGGCCTCAGTTTTCCAGTCTGTAACAAAAGGACACCAGAACATCCTTCTCCCATGAATTTAAGAAAACGCTCGAAACTTGTCAAATCTCCGACCACATTTGGCCTGGAGACGTGGAACACATTTTGTCTGGTTCAACCAGGATCGTGGTAATTGCTAAGGCAACATTTTACAATCAGGCAAGTTCACATAATAGTCTGCATTTCTATTGTGTCTCAGAAGATGGATCCTGGACCCGCCTCCACGGTGAGAGCCGAGCACGGCTGCCTCTTTTCATCAGGATCTTCTGGTTTGCAAAATCCCTGCCATGCACTGTTTCTCCCTCACACTGGAACCAACGTCTGACGCCCTTTATCCCCACGCCTGGGCTGTCGTTTTCCTCATAGACAAAGGGAAAGAGAAACAGGTCTCAAACTCATGTCTCTATTACAGTGCTTTGAGAGAAGATAAGGTTGCCGGAGCTCCTGTGACATTTGATTTCCCAAACTTAGGAGACAGGGAAATCGAAGGGACCCCATGAGAGAAAAAGCTTTTTTTTCTCTTTTGTTTCTTCCCTGGCTTCTATTCCTGTAGGACCTGCCCCTCCACCCCCGCCACTCTACACAAGCCTTGCAATACAAATAGTGTGTCCTCTTGGTAAGGGACAAGGGTTAATGATTTCTCTAGAATGGACAGTGTCTAAGGAAGGATCAGGTGAGGATGATTAGATGAATCTATCATATGCATCTTCCAGACCAGCTGAGCTAAGTATCTCAACGCCAGGACCCACCCCCTGGCTCAAAGGAATAACACCTGGGTCTTTCTTCTAACCTGGATGCTTAAGGGGACAGGACAACCACCATCCTCAATAAAAATCCCAGGCCCCCAAATAAAGACGAGACTCTCTCCTTTCCTTTCTGAATCTCCTGGACACAGACTCAGTCTGTATATGCTCTTTCTGTATCTTCGATAAAGTCTGCTCTCACCTCCTGCTGGCTCACACCTGATTGCCAACCTTGCAAAGCCAAGGACCCTCTCTAGGCTGGTCCTGCGGGACCCCCTCTGGATCCTCAGACTGGCCTGCCTGCATCCGTTAGATCTAAGGATAGGATAATACTTGCTGCCATCCGGTAATCTTTCCACCTGCAAGCCCGAGAACCCACAGCTCCGGCCCTTAGCTGGGACCTGGGGGTCCGCGTGCCCTTTCTTTCCTTGTCTTCGTCTCTCTCACCAAAATGTGTTCTTCTCACTCATTTACAGTTAAACATGCAAATGTGTTTTTTGAGAGCTGCAGATTGGGGAGAGGCAGAAATGAGATTAAAACACATCTGTTTTTCTCCTAAGACGTGATTTTGGAAATTCCATTAAAAATCCAAATAAACAGAGCGCCGCATAATTATAATTTCAAACATTCACCAAGACCTAATTATCTGTCAAGCCCTGTGGTAGGAGATTTCCATGTATTATCTCATTTAATTGTCACCCACACTAAGAAGTAGGTATTATTATTTCCCTTCACAGGGGAGGGAACAGAAGCCCAGCGCCCAAGGTCACCTGGAAAGCAGGTGGTAGGATGAGATTTGGATACCAGTGTAACTCACTACAAGTTTGTCAATTCCTATGTGAGTCCCAGATCCACTGGGAGAACCACGGTCATCATCTGGACTCTCAGAGTTCCCCGCAAGGATGCTTTAAAATGTCTATTTCCTTTCATTTCACCAAGACTTTCTTCCTCTTCTCCGTCTTTCTCTGTCTCTGTCCCTGTCTCTGTCTCTGTCTCTCTCTCTCTCTTTTTTTTTACTTCCAGTGCAGAGATGTGATTTTTCACACCTCTCACTGTGTGGCACGCAGACTTGGTCTGTGCAAAGCATCACTTCTGTTTTATTTCATTTTCTTCATTCACCCAGATTCTTTCCTACCTCGTGTCCAACCACACACATAGCAACACATTTCCTTTGGAACTGTAGCATTACTAAGCATGTCCCGTGTTACTGGCGTGTGTGTGTGTGTGTGTGTGCGTTCATGGAAATAAATGCAATTTGTCTTGAAATGTATGTTTTGTCTTAGTTTTATCGAGGTCATATTTTCTCACTGAGTCAGATAATTCTCAAAGGCTTACCACAAAAACAGCCATCGCTTGCCCATTCGTCTTTGACTACAGTCAAGCATTTATGTCTCATTCCTTTGGGATCGCCTCCCGACCTCTACGTTACATACTTCCATTGGCATCGTACGATCTCACTTGGCTGTGGATGTTACCGATCCCTTCCCGCTGGAAGATGTGCATGAATCTCTTTCCCGTTTCCACCCTCACCACACACATGTCCTTCCCGGGCCCCCTCCTCTCCACAGAGGTAGACCATGGCCTCTGCCAGATCAGTATTCTGTGGTGGGAACAGATAGATCCCACCACGCGGAGAGCATACAGGGGCACCACTCAGAGCTGGCTCCAGCAAGGGAGTCGGTGACCATCACCCGTGTTCAGCCAAGAGGCAGAGAGAAGCAGGGCTGGGGGGAGGGGCTGCAGGTGCTCAAACCGGACATCTTTGGGTAACTAACTGGAAGCGGGACATCTTATGTGAGAGCTCGGGGAGCAAACCCTGGTTAGTCTTGAACTGGAAATGGGGATACAAAATTAGGGAGGCTGGAAGTCACTGACCAAGTCCTGACTTCTCCGGGCCAGTTGCTTCGGACATTCTGATGGCTTCTGGATGGGCTACTGCAGAGGCTGTGGTTTGGGTACAAGTTCTACTGTCGTTTATGGTCTGGCCATTGCCTGGCCATTTTGTTCAAATGCGTGATTATCTGAACCTTATTCAAACTGAGACTTGTAGTAGTCTAGGAATATTTTGCTTTCCGATGTTTAATTTTTCTCTCTTGAGTTGATAATTATCTGTGTGTGTGTTTGTGATTCTCTCCACACCGATCACGATCATTAATTTCCTTCAAACTCTCTGCCAGGTGTCTAACGCCTCTTTGTGTAGAAGAATCTCTTATACCTTTCATCTTCCTGAAAAATCCAATCCTGCTTTCTGCCGCTATCTGCCTGTGAGGCAGTGCTTTCCAAATTTTGAAAGAAATCGATTTATGTATTAAAGTGTGATAGGCAGTGACCAGGAATAGGGTAGAATAAAGACATTTTCCAGCGATTCAAGATCTCAAAAAATTGTCTACTATAATTTCAGTGCTTTGCCAAAATGAGGGAATAAACCATGCAACAGAAATTCACAGGGTCTGATATAAAGGAGACTGGTGCACGAGAAGAAGGGAGCCCCAGAAAGACGGTGAAGGCAATTCCAAAGTGGCCACTGTGACCAAAACGCACTTCTATTCTATTGTATAAACAACTACGTACTGTGTCCACATTTTCACAGTAAACTGAGAACAGAATTCTGTATGATTTCAAACCAAATCCTTGATTGATTTTTTTAAATTTTATTTGAGAGAGAGTTGGGGGAGGGGCAGAGGGAGACAGAGAGAGAGAGAGAGAGAGAGAGAGAGAGAGAGAGAGAATGTTAAGCAGGCTCCACACTCAGTACAGAGCTTGACTTGGGCTCAAACTCACGACTGTGAGATCATGACCTAAGCCAAAATCAAGAGGCAGACACCCAACCTACTGAGCCACCCAGGAGCGCCTCCTTGATGAACCTTTTTATGACACAGATTGCCTGGATGTCTCAATAATCGCATATACTAATTAGAAAAGAGGACTATAGATATCTTTGATTTTTAATATTCCACTTTATCTGCCCAAGATAAACTGTGAAATTTCATGTTCTCAAGACCTCATTCTGACCCATTTAGAGCCATTTGTTTAAAAATCCCAATCTGGATTATCTAGGAAAACCTGAAAATGAAATTAATTTTGGACTTGATTCTCTCCACGTCACTTGTTTTTCTGTTAGCAAAGGTTTGACAAATCCACAGCAACATTTATTTCCTTGCCCTGCCCCTTTGACAGCTCTGTTACCCACTCTGTGAGAATAATTTGCAGCTCGAGTTTTGCCAGAGCAAACACTCTGCTGTAGGATTTCAAGCGTCTGTGCATCGATTGTGGGGTTTGGGAAGGACGGCCACAATGTGGGGGAGAGTTGGGGGATGTGAGTGAAAGGGAAGTTCTGATTTCTGGTCCCCATGAAGCCTCCAGGTTGAGAATCCATGGGTTTCCCCACAGCTTATCAATGACCAAAAGAATGCATGCTGTGAGTTTAACACCAGATTTTCATCTCATTTGCATGGGAGCTGAGGTCCCAAACAACTTCTTCTGTCTTTTATCTTTATCAGGACTTGAAAAGGATCCCAAACCCACATGTCTTCACTACCTGGCAGGTGACCTACCCCCGCCTTGGTGTGGTGCCAGTTGATAAATTACTGAAAATGGATGATGTGTATATGGAAAATGTTATATCCTTCTCTCTACTTATGGATAAGTTTGCAAATGTCCATAATATAAAAGGTTTTTTTAATGTTTTAGGAATCAAACAAAATATACTGCTCGCCTCTCTGTGGGTTGCACCCACCATTTTGTGGCCCCTGGAAATGGGTCTTCTTCAGTGGCTTAGTGGCTGGAGAAGCAAGGGGACCTCAGACCCATTCCAGAGCGTAAGGAGGATTTATTTCCAAGAAGCCTTGAGTAAGATCTCCACTTTGTCCACTTCCTTCTATAATCATATGAGTGTGAGCTACTTGGGCCGGGCACCCAGGACCCGTGTCTCTTGAAGAGACAACATGATGTGAAGGGAAGGTCATGGGCCTGGGGACAGAAGAATGGGTATAAGTTCTTCCACCTTTACTACAGGTTGTGTGGTTTGAGAAGGTCGTTTAGTTCCAAACTCAAGTGTGTGTTTGTCTGCAAAAATGTCGTGACAGACAACCTATCGATGAAATAACCAAATGCTTGCAAATGGGCCTCACATTACAAATGCTGGTTATTGTCATTCCATAAAATAACAACACATTGGTATGTGCCCGGCCTCGAGCTTGAAATCTGTGCAGACAGGACCACAGTCCTTCCTCACAGTGGGACCGGGAAGAAGCAAGTTGCACCCATATTTGTCAAAGAGAAAACTGGTGACCAGGATGGGGAAGCGCCTTAATCAAAGACATTAAACCGTGCTCACCAAGGCCAAGTATGAATCTTGTGTCCACTCCTTGCCAAAGACCAGGCTTGAAAATCTGACTCTGGGCCAGTGATCAGGGAAGTGGGGACAGCAGAAAAGCTCAAGTGTCAAACTTTATCTACAGCATGTTGAGGATACAGGATGTGTGTGTATTTCAGCGACGTTCAGGGCAAAGAAATTTCACCACGTCTATCAGCCCTGACAACTCAGGTCTACGGGGCTCCCACTTTGCCAGAACGAAGGAGAGACCAGTGGGCCAGTGTCCGCACAGGGTCCTACTGACTGCTGTAGGCAGGGCTGGGGTGGGGCGGGGGGAGGGGGAGGCTGGAAACAGAACCCACAAAGCATGGAGTGGTGATTCACATCACAAGGACTGGACTTTTCATGGTTACAAATCTGGATAAACTTGATTTTCCATTTTTAAAAATTTTGTTACATTCTCTAGTATTTAATTAATTCTCTTAGCTATTCTCTTACATTTTCTATATATGCTTTAAGCACTCAGGCCCTAAATCTGTAGATTTCTATAAATGTGTTTATCTGCACACTCAAACATCACTTGCTTTCTTCACAAAGGCCAATTATATCCTGGAAGACGGCATTTTATAAGAACTTTGAAAACGAACAGAGAAACTTCGCAGGTGGATTTCGTTGAGGTCTGATATGGTATGTCTGAATTTATGCCAGTTGAATATACTAGGTACAAAAAAAAATCACATTTCTTTGAAGTACAATACCTTTTATCTCTGAGGTTTACTTGAAAGCCTATTAGAATATAACACGCCAAATGTGGGGCTCATTAAATTGAAAACTGGAAATTTATTGACTGCATTAAATAATTCACCTTCATCAAGAGGAGAAGGGAAAACATCAGAAAAGGCTACAGATCTTTTCACTCTTGAAATGCGTGTGTTTGATTGTCTTTTCCAGATAAGCATTTGTATTTATGCACTTCTCTGTTGCCTCTGCAAAAAACTTTCTACGAATCTTTTCGTTTCTTTTCATTGTTTTCAAGTGAACAGATGACAAAAAAGCAAATGAATTATCTCCAGCCTTCTGAGAGGGGACCCATGGGCCCCAGATCCTCCTTACTCTGGCGATGGTTAGCCGTTCTCCAAGACCCACACAGACAGCATCTCCAGAATGTGACCTTCCTAACTGTCTGCCCTAACAATCTGCAGGATTGTCTCCCAAATTTGTGTCCCTGCAAAGTGTTTGCAGAGTCAACATTTACAAATGTATCATATTTAAGTGCTACCTGGTAAAACCACTTCTTCTAAGAATCCCCTACAACTCCGTAACAGAAACACAAAGTACACCGTAAAACATAACTTGACTTAAAAATGGACAAAGGACCTGAACAGACGTTTCTTTGAAAAAGGTATACAAATGGCCATGAGGAAATCCAGAGCTGGAGACCCCACGCTGAGTCCTGGCCACTGCAGGGAGCAGACGTCCGAGTCCTGGGTTGGGGCTCAGTTCTCACTCTAGTGTTCAGGATCTCGGCGGCCTCATGTGGGATTGGTGCCTGCCTGGACCACTCACCCATTCACTAAAGCACATGTGCTGAGTATGTGCTGAATATTTCCAGAAGCTGCCTCAACAAGCCCACTGTTTACTAGGAGAGAGACTCAGAACACGTACAGCAGGTGGAATTGTTATCAGTGTGCAGACATTCCCGGGCTCCTCCTTCTTCGAAGGGCCACCTTCAGGACTGCAGTGGCTCCTTTCTCCCCTCCCCACTACCCCAGACTCAGAATCCAGGTCCGAGTCGCTCCGTCCTTCCCTGGGCACAGAGAGTAGCAGCTGCCTTCCGTGTGGGATCCACCGTGAGCCCCATGTTTTCCAAGAACCTCTGTCCCAGGCTGGCGAGGCTGTTGGAAACGGCTAACCCTATTCATGAAACAAACTTTTTATTCCACCAGAAGAAATTGGAGTCTGAGTAGAAAGTAATGAGCTCAAAATTTAATGCCTAAGCACTTTATTTTACAGTATTTTATGGCAGAAAGGATTATAGTCTCTGAAATACGTCCCTACCTGTTACTTGCACTCAAGACTGAACTCTAAGAAAATAAGGAAATATACCAGAAGGGTATGACAGTTTCCACTGAAAAAAAAACAAAAACAAAAGAAAACACCAAAATCCTAAAACCATGACTTGTAAGCCTGTTTGTGACAGTAAAGGTTATTCAGCCATCCTTAATTCCAGACACGGTAATAAAAAAAAAGGCTGTGCATTGGCAATCAGTGGGGATGCCTGTGTGTAATTAGATTCATCCATTCATATATGCATCCCGGTAACGCCTGTCTAGGGGAAGCATGACTGTTTTCCAATTCTTCTGCTTTAAGCCAGTTTCGTTTAGGTACAAACTCTTAAAAAGCATCTCGCTATTTGTAATATTAAAACTAAATACGCAAGATAAGTAATTTTAGACACAGCTTTCCAGAAAGCCCTTCACACCCAACCTGACGGTAACCATGATTGCAAAATAGCATTTTACAATCTTATCAGCTGAATGAACAGAACAGATTGGAAAACATGCATAATTCTTTTACACGGCACACATTGTACCTCTGATGCCTCACACTGGGCTCACTTCATTTTCTAACACCAAGTGTGGTTTCTGACATAAATCATATTTCCCCATACAACTGTTAACTCTGGCCATACCAACATTTTAAAAAGTTGAATGCAAAGTGTGTCAGGGTTGTTATATCAACTTCAAGGACTAGAAGGGGTGTCAATATGATGATGCCACACACTGTAAGGGAAAGAATGCAAAGGATGGCCTTTGAAGGAATAGACGTAGGTGGGAGATGAAAACCCAACAAGTTGCAGCCCAACAGCCCAATAGTGCTGACCCCTTCGAGGTGCTCTGTGTTTAAATTTAATCTTAATTCGTTGCCAACATTTTTTTAAATAGCAGGATTACAGATAAGCATCAGTATTTCAGCTTTATTAGATTTTTAATCTAATGTTATATACTTATATAAAATGTACACGTTTATATAAAATGTATATATATTTACATAAAATTTATATTTATATATATTTGTATAAAATTTATATGTATATATTTACACAAAATTTATATATATTTATATAAAATTTGTATTTATACATTATAGATTTATATAGATTTATTAGATCAAATAAATATCTATATTTATGTAGATAAATATTATCTATAATATTATATATATTATATTACCTAATATATATTATCTGTAATATATAATCTAAAATATATTATCTGAAAATATAATCTATAAACAGATTATATATATTATCTCTATATACTCTAATATGTATCATCTATAATATATATATTTAATGTATATTATCTATTATATATAATCTAATATAGATGATCTATAATATATAATCTAAGCTATAGTATTTATAATTTATAATCGAACATATACTATCTAACAAATATAGGTATTTATTAAATTTGCTTATCCTTGACCTGAGTGCTGATTTAGCAACAATCAGCTGGACCTGAGTGGGCACTGTTCTTCCTACAGGGACGTCGGGTCCACCCCTGTCCCATGGTCTCCTAGACCTAGCTTCTCACTCAGGTATGGAAATTCACTGTCCCCGTAAGAGTTTAAATTGATATCACGAGTCTAGGATGTAAGCTCATTTAGAACCAAATCCAATACAGAATTTGCCTACAAATTAGCATCTATTATTAATCCACAGCATAGAATGTTTAAAGCATGTGAAAGTCTACTATCAGTTGTCATTACCTTGGAAACTAATAAAACCAGAGGCAAAACATACTGTCCAATCGCCCAGGAAGAAACAGCCATACAGCAGGGGATTTCTCAGCCTGGGAACATACGCCCTCACACAGTGAGGTGTAGAACTGAACTCCAGACCTATGTCCCCCGGGGATGACAGAGGAAGTAAACCTGAGGATCAGGAAGAAGGAGGGTGTGTGAGGACCAGGGGTTCACAAAACATCATCAAAGCCCCACAGAACTGATGATTGCCCAGTGTTATTTTAAAACCTGGTGATTGCAATGGATGTGCCCAACCAAGGGTCCCTCTGAGTGTCCCGCGTGCAGTGTGTATCTGTCATACTATGGACACCCAACATAGCTTGAATACTGTTCGAATGCCTGGGTGACCTCCTGCTTTGTGAGCACTTCTGATCCCTGAGGGAGAAGCCAGAAAGTGTCAGCCTCCCCTGCAGTTAACCTGAAGCCCGGACCAGGCTCAACCGCTCTCCAAGGTGCTGACCGGAGCCTGGTAAATACAACACACAGAAACACAGTTCCATCGGGGAGCAGACCCTGGCTTGATGTCTAAGATCAACGCATAGTTTTAAATAGATAACTGAGCATAGTCCCGGACATCGATTAATTGGAAAGCTAAGGAGAGACACCATCACTGAACAGATGAACAGGCACACTGATAAACTAAGAACACCCTGAAAACCTTTATGGAGACATACATGGTGTGACATGGTCACTCGGCACTGGTGCTGAAAATACCTGCTCTTATGATCTTATCATGTCCCAAGCTTGCATTTTCCTTTCAGTGTGAACCTCCTTCTCTCCTTGACCAAGAAAGATTAAGGCAACAGGGACAGAAGAGTCCAGGAACCCTTCAAGAGGGTTTGCTACACGAGCATGGAACACCTGCTGTTTTAAGCTTCAACCCAGGAGCTTGGTTTGCCGTGCATTTGAGTAAAAGGTCTTCTTTTAGAAGCATAGGGGCGTCTGGGGCTCCTGGGTGGCTCAGTTGGTTGAGTGCCGACTTCGGCTCAGGTCACAATCTCATGGTTCATGGGTTCGGGCCCAGCATTGGGCTCTGTGCTGATGGCTCAGAGCCTGCAGCCTGCTTTGGATTCTGTGTCTCCCTCTCTCTCTGCCCCTCCCTTGCTAGCTCTCTCTCTCTCTCTCTCTCTCTCTCTCTCTCTCTCCTAAAAATAAATAAAGTAAAAAAAAATTTAGAAGTATAACTGCATCAGGCAGCTTTTCCAGAATCTCCCATGCAATTCACCCCATCATCTTAATTACCAACCCTTCCGCTGTTATCCTGAGGACAAAAGTACTTCCACAAAATGAGCAGATTGTTGCCCTTCAGAAGCAAAACAGAAGCATGCGTGTTGTCATGTGATTGCACTGACATGTAAAATAAGTAGAGTCAATGGTAAAGAAACTTCCAGTCATGTCAGGGTGAATGGCGGCCTCTCACAGAAAACGGATTTAATTAAAGGCTGTAACAGAGCTCAGGTTTACGTTGGATAGCGAACCATTGCCCCGGTATTAGCTGCATTAACTCCCCATTTATTTTTGAGTGAAGCTAAAGTGTCACACACCTAATAACTGATGCCAACAATTCCTTTTTGCTGTTTCTCTTTGGGCAGCAAAGTCACATTTAACACTGATGCTGCACTCTGTCTACAGATTGTACCTCCCCCCAGGCACCCATTTGAGTAGAAGTGCGTGCCCCCAAACAATTATGGTCCTTTTTGTTAATGGAATGTTTGTAGACTGTCAAAATCATGTTTAATCAGTATGAAACATGGTAATTTTTTTAAGATTAGAAGAAAGCCAATTCACTGCAAGTACAAACTAGAAATGTTTGTTCACACTTTAGGGTGTCCTGGGTACCCTTCTTATTTTGCTGAAGGACTCAGTTTTCTATGGTAAATACTTTGAGTTGGTCACCCTACAGCCACCCTACTTTCCTGTCTTCCTTTACTCCGGGCACTGGAAGCAAAAACACTTTTCCAGACTTCCTTGCAACAAAGCGTCATGTTTGAACCAATGCCACAGAAGTGAAATCTTTTAGAGAAGGCAGACCTATCCAAGTAAAAAACAAAGCCTTGGGTGAGTCACCTGGGTGACTCAGTCAGCTAAGCATCCAACTCTTGATTTCAGCTCAGGTCATGATCCCAGGGTTGTGGGATTGAGCCCCACATTGGGCTCCATGCTGTCAGCACACAAAGCCTGCTTAGGATTCTCTCTCTCCCTCTCTCCCCTTCTTTCTTCTCCCCCCGCAACTCCTGCTTCTCTAAAAATAAATAAATAAACTTTAAAAAAAAGCAAAGTGTCTGTTGACAGTAACCCCTTTTACCTCCTTGAAATTTATGCATAAAACATGGAGGTGGGGCGCCATTTTGTGGCTGCGTGACCAGATTACCTGCTGAATTAGGGGGACAGAAGAGAGAGGAATAGGGCTTTCAGTGGCATCATGAGCCATTGCATCATCTATAAGCTGCCCATATCCAGATCTTGTCTTGTGGGAACATAACTCCTTTATAGGTTTACAGCCTGTAGGGGATTTATGTTACTTGGCACTGAAAACAAACTCTTCCAGCACCTGCTCCCCTCATTGAAAGCCTTTGGTTTAAATCTTTACATAGGCTCAATAAAGAATTGCTTAAAATCATGCCTTTCTTATTATCCTTCTCCATGGCTACAAGAAAACTCCATTTCCTACCTACATAGGCAGTGGTAGATCCTGGACAGAAAATGAATTTCACACTCTGGGAAGCATAGGTGGAAACTTGGCTCCAACTGTCTTATCTGTGGCTCCCTTGAAGCATCTGCCAAGCGGATAGGAACTGCTGAGTTTCTCTGTGAAAGACTGTGAAGCCATCCGCAGGCAGGGATCAAGGATCATTAAAGTAGCTAAGTCTGCTAAGCACTTAGTCTTGCTCTTCTGAGCTTTGGGCATCCAAGTAAGAGAAGCTTTCCTTCATGTGATTTAGCTCAGAAGGTAGGAGCTTACATGTTGGGGGACACATTCCCCTCCCAAGCCCTGTGGTCAGAGCCCAGTGCTGCGGACCTGTGTTCTCCTCCGACCCAGGGCACCCTGGGGGAAATCAGAGAGGATTAGGCGAGAGCTGGTGACACTCCATGACTGCATGTGAACCACTGGCTGTGGCTACTGTCTCACAGACAGTGTCTGATTTAAAATTTTTTTTAATCTTTTTATTTATTTTTGAGAGAGAGACAGAGACAGAGTGTGAGCGGGGGAGGGGCAGAGAAAGAGGGAGACACAGAATCCAAAGCAGGCTCCAGGCTCTGAGCTGTCGGCACAGAGTCCGATGCGGGCCTCAGACTTGTGAACCACCTGAGCCAAAGTCAGATGCTTAACTAACTGAGCCACCCAGGCGCCCCAGACAGTCTCCGGTTTAGAAACTGAGGAAATACTCATATGAACTTGGTTTCTCCCAGCCCCTGCAAAATGAGAGTTTTGGAAAACAGCTTTCTGCTCTCATGGACCAATTGTTCCCACAATTTTGTAAAATAATGTTTTTTTTTTATTAGCCTGAGCTAGTAAAAATAGTCTCCTTATGAAAAATGTATGTGATCAATAAAAGATGAACATTTTTAATTCAGTTCTTCTAGCTCTTCTCAATCCTAATTACAATTACTTTTTGTATTCATGTAACGATTTTTATTTTCAGAAAAGTAATCATGGTTTAGTTAGTTCAACACTGTTGAACAGCGATGCTGATCTTCCCCCCCCACCCCCCACCCTGTTCTGGTTTGCAAAGCATTTCATTAAAATGAGTTTTGCTCTGAGTTTTACCCAATGAATTGTATCTGTGGAGACAGAATAAATACACCACCTCCTCATTACCTATTTGAAAAAGTCTCTTGGCATATCAGTTTTTTTCTGGAAAACATAAGTGTTTCCCCACTGATAGCGAAGGAGGTCTGGATCATGATGAACACAAAAAGCAGCCAGGAAATCCTTCTGTCATCTCTACTAAACTCTTCTTTATGATAAAAACACAAAGAAAGCATTGGCGTGCATAGAATACATAGTTCAAGTTTAATAAAGTGCCTTCTGAATCATTATTTGATAATTTTTTAAACATTGCAATAGTGTCACCAGATGCAATGGTACTTTTCCTTAGCTTATTTTTTATTGAGATATTGTACACCGAGCCACCCCTTCAAGATGCGACCATTCAACAATTTTTAGCATATTCACGGTGACAGAACCATCACTGAAATCAGTTTTCAAATGTTTTCGTTAACCCATATCCATTAGCAGTCATTCCCCATGACCACCCAACCCCATTACCACCTCCTTACCAGCACATGGCATTTTTGTTCAGGCTCGTCTTCCAGCCCGTTGATCTCACGTCTGTCCCCATGCTGACGTTTCACCTGCTTTGCTAGTGTTGTTTTGTAGTCAGCTTGGAGACTGAGAACTGTGAGTCTCTTAACTTTGTTTTCCTTTTTCCAAGATGGTTTGGCTATTCTGGGTCCTTTCATTTTCATGTCAATCTCCCAGTCAACCCATCAACTCCCACAAAAGTCAGCGGGGCTTCTGACGGGGATTGTGTGTAATCTTTAGATCAATTTGGGAGCCACATCATCTTAACATTATTAAGTCCTTCAATCCAGGAGTATGGAATCTCTTTCCAATTACTTAGGTCTTTTTAAATTTCTTTCAACAATGTTTTTTTGACTTCCGAGTATAATTTGCATCTCTTTTAAAACAATATTCCAAATTTTTTTTGCTGTTGTTATAAATATATTTTCTTGACTTCACTCACAGTTTTCTCATCGCTACTGTCTAAAAATACAACTGGCTTTTTAAAGTTTATTTATTTTCTAGTAATCTCTACACCCAATGTGGGGCTCGAACTCACAACCTCAAAATCAAGAGTCACATGCTCTTCCATCTGAGTCAGCCAGGCGCCCTAAGAAATACAGTTGATTTTTGTGTATTAATCTTTTATTCTGAAACATTACTGAATTAGTTTACTTTTTAGGTAGATTCCACAGGATTTTCTGTGTACAAGATTATAACATCCGCATGCAGAAACAGTTTTACTTTTCTCTTTCCCATTCTGATGTCTTTTGTTTTATTCCCTTGACAAATTGCCTTAGGTGGAAAATTAATTTCTTTCAACACTGTCTTGTGGTTTTTAAACTACAAGTTTTGTGTTTCTTTGGTTACATTTTTCTTTAGTATTTGTTCTTTTTGGTGCTACTGCAAGTTGAATTGTTCGCTTAATTTAGTTTCTGTATTACTCTTTCCTTGCAAACAGAAATACAATTGATTTTCCTACATTAATCTTATCTCTTGCAAGCTTGCTGCATTACTGAATTATTTTATTAGTTTAAGACTTTTTAAAATGAATTTCTTAGCCTTTTCTAAATTCAAGATCGTGCCATTTGGAAACAGCATAGTTTCACTACTTCCTTTTCAACCTGGATGCATTACATTTCATTTTCTTGCCTAATTGCCTTGGCTGAAACCTCCAGTACAATGTTGAAAGGAAGTTGTAAAAGCAGACATCTGTGTTTCCCAACATTAGGTGGAAACATTCAGTTTTTTACCATTAGGTTTGTTATGAACTGCGGGATGTTTGTAGATGATATTTTTAGGTCAAAGAAACTCATGTTCTTATTTTGTCAAGCTTTTAAGTATGATAGAGTTTTGAATTTCACAAAATATTTTCTGACTCCATTGAGATGATTGTGTGGTTATTGACCTTTATTCTTTTCATACAGTGTCCCACATCAGTTGGTTCCCAGATGTTAAAACATCTTTTTCTTTTTCTTTCTTTCTTTCTTTCTTTCTTTCTTTTCTTTCTCTTTCTTTCTTTCTTTCTTTCTTTCTTTCCCTCTTTCTTTCTTTCCTTTCCTTTCCTTTCCCTTCCTTTCCTTTCTTTTAGAGATTTTATCTTTAAATAATCTCTTCACCCAAAGTGGGGCTCAAACTCATGTCTTGGAGATCAGGGGTCACATGCTCTACTGACTAAGCCAGATAGATGCCCCCAAAACAGCTTTCTATTGCTGAGATAAATCCCATGTGACCATGGTTTCCATACATTGCCTTTGTTTCTTTATTCTTCTGGTGAGGGTTTTTGCATCTATATTGATAAGAGATACCAGTCTATAGATTTCTTTTTCAGGTGAGGTCTTTACAGGTTCTGGTATCAGTGTAACCCTGGGCATCACCGAATGAGCTGGGAGGTGTTCCTTCCTATTCAGGTTTAGATTGTGGTTTAGAGTCTTTAGGGGATTTTGCTCTTCCCTAACCTGCCCTTGCCTCTCAAGCTACGTGTCCTGGTGAATCTCGGTCATTGCCTCTTTGGGTGCAGTGTGTGAAGATCACTTCTGACACAGAGAATATATTCTTATGACACCACAGCACCACTGAGCCCCTGAATCAACCTGCTATGTAGCTGACTGCCTATTGTACACAAGCCATACTATTGCATGAAAAGAGCAATTTCCTTGTTCTTTCTAAGGTAGTTTGGAGTCGGATTTCTGTTATCTCAGTTTTTTTTAATTTGACATCACCTAAACTAATCAAAGTTGGTATTGTTTCCTCTTTTATAGAAAAAAAATTGCCTATTATAACCAAGGCTGGAAGTAGCATAAGTAGGAACTGACTGAGGTTCTGCAATGAAATCAGAAGGAATCTCCAGTATAAATGGCGACCAGCATGGAGTCAAATGCATGTTATGTGCTGATGGAATTTCTAGGAAGAAACAGCCAATTCAAGCTCACATCTCTCCATGGCAACCATTGCCTGAAGCTTCACCCAGCCCCCTTGTAGAAGGACCTGATGTCTTTGGTTCTGCACACTTTCCACTGTTCCCTATATATGCACAATAATCTCATTTCCTTCCTTGAGTTGCCTTACCTGGAACCTTCTAGCATTTGAGTTACCAAATGTATGAGCTATCTCAAGTCAGCATCCTATCTGCTTTCTCTACTTGGTTCCCACACCCCGATATCCTATCTGGGCTCTTCCTCATGGTAGGCATGAGATCCTCAGACAAGGCCAAGGTGAAGGCCAGATGGATTCCACCCAGAGAGACACAATAAACCTCTTGTAGATTCAGTTTGTGACCTATGTGGATAGAGAACAGTGCTAGCTCCTGATGTTCCTTGTCCCACACCAGAAAGGATGACACCAAAAGGGACCAAAAGGTGACTGCCTCCTTGGGCCTAAGTTAGTCCTAGACTGCAGCTAAGTGCGTTTATGGTCCCTGTTCCATGCTTAGGGATATATGAAGCAAAAAGCCTCCTACCTCCTCAGAACCCAGGAGACCAGGCCTCATGACAGCCTGGGGGGGGGGGGAGGGTCTCAGCCCCTGCAGGCCTCTAACACTGTCATGCTGTGGGAGAATTACAAGGAGTCCTTCTGAGCTCAGATGAGGTGTGGTCAAGGTTTTGTTTGTGGAGCCTCTGTGGACTCGTTCATGGATACTCACCATGGTGGGGCTGTTCCCCTATGGTACACCTGTTTGAAAATATGGTCAAAATATTTGTGAATGTCACATTAAATTATGATAGAGAAAAGGGTCACAATTTTTCTTCATGTTTCTAATCTAATTAGAAAGTTCACAGGAAATATATCATATATAGGTTGAATAGTTGCCTATCACTTCTGTGAACTGATCCTTTTGCCCAAGATTATCTCATGGCTGGAAAAAAAAAAATACTGACATTTGGGCAGGATTGTAATATTTGAAAAATTGCAAAATTTGTCAAGGGCCGTGTATAGATTCTTTCCCCCTCCTTAATCTATTAATTTGTGGAAGAAAAGAACAAAGAACATTGATTTGCAATCTAGAGCTATTAGTGAAAGCCATCAATTATTGAACCTTTTCTATTACCCAGACTAATCTTAAACATCCAATCTGGGCGCCTTCTACACTGTCATTTGGAGCTTTGTATTCTGAGTCAATGCAGGCCTGGTCACTCACCACTACTCCCCGTTGCCAAGAAGTTGCTGGGAATTCGAACCATCTACAGAGAAGCGCTCCGGCTTTCTCTCCGGTGATGAACAGGAATCGATCTATGTCTCCAGAGAATCAGTGCTGGGCTTGGTGCAGTGATGACCACTGACACGAACATGTTATAAAAATAGTGTGCACCTCGCTGAAAGAGCGTGGCTTCTCAATTCTGACATAATCACTTCTCCCTCAAGTGAGAACTCTTTCTAAATTTCAGACCATTTGGTTTAAAGCAGCGTTTTCCAACCTGAGCAGTGCGGACACAGAGCCAGAACGTTCTCTGGTGTGGGCTGTCCTGGGAACTGTGAGACACTCACCAGCATCCCTGGGCTCTGTGCGCTGGTTGCCAGTAGCAACGCCTCGTCTCCAGCACCTGCACGGTCACAACCAAGATGTCTTCACGCTGCCGAGTTTCCCCAAGAGGACTGACTTGGCCCCAGTCGAGAGCCTCTGGTTTAGATGCTCACTGCTGATCTCGGGTTTGGAGAGTAGTCATTTCAGGATTATCACAAAGTTGAGGAACCATAGGCGATGTTTATCTTTCATTAAGGCAGGAAGCTCTTTGGCTTAGAAGCTGGGTTGTCAGAAGAAAGTTGCCAGAGCTTTTCTGCAAATAAATAATATTTCGCACTGAATCGTGAAGAAAGGGGGTGGAATCAAAGTGACCGGTATTACTTCCAAGTAGAAGGTTAGGAGGTGAATTGAAAAGGCAGAATGCAATCGTACCAGACAGACTACACGTGCTAACCATTTGGAAACGGACACCAGCTTGTACTGTAGCAGAGCCCCACCCTTCAGTGCTGGGAGACGTGGATCTGAGCCAACAGAAGGAAAGGAAACCCAGATGGCGTGAGGCTCATCCAAGACCTGGGCAGAGGAAGAGCACATATCCCTAATTTCTAGACTTTCTAGATCTCTGAAATCTCCAAATCCACAATCTTCCTGTATAGATCATACAGAATGCCATGACATTTGGGCACCCGTGATTCTCAGACCCTACGACACACGCTGGGGGGCTGCATGCAACCACAGCAGGTGTGTTTGAAAAAACCCACGGCATTCCCAGCGCCCTGGAAGGTCACTTGTATTTGACGTTGGTTTTTCGGACGGTTTTCGGTACCTGCCCCTGTGGAATATAAAACCTAAGGATTTGGTTTGTTTAAAATGCAAAACAAGACTGGGGCACCTGGCTGGCTCAGTCTGGTTTCCACTCAGGTCATGATCTCACGGTTCATGACTTTGATCCCTGCATCGGGCTCTGTACTGACAGTGCAGAGCCTGCTTGGGACTCTCTCCCTCTCTCTCTCTGCCCCTTCCCAGCTCACCCGCTCAAAAAAAAAAAAAAAAAAAAAAAAAAAAGTAAAACAAAACCGAGATACAACAACAATAACAACACAAGAATAATCCTTATTCCACATCAAAGAAAAAGCATGGAGTTTACTTTGAATTAAAAAAAAATGCACTTTTTTTTTCTTATGGGTGTATTTATTGATAGGTTTTATCCACTAAAAAGCCTTGATCCTCAACTTGACTCAGTATTTCACTAAGATACAGAACCATTTCTTCCTTGGACATTTAACTGGCAGAGAATACTAACTGTTGAAGTTCGAAAAACACTGACTTATTTTATTTCTGTCCATAGGGGGGGAAAAAGAAATCAGTGGGCTTTCAATTCAAACTTGATTTTATTTTCATTGTGTTGGCAAACAGTATGTCCAGGGTTCTATTTAGGACTTCGGGAGGTTGAGTGGAGGCAACATTAGACTGGCTGGCCTCATTTGCGTATGTAAATCTAATTAGTTAGTGGGACCGGTGCCCACTCAGCAGCAAGAGGGCACAACTTCTAACTTGGGAGAAAGTTGTACACTTACTTCAACTTACTTTTTCTCCCGCTATTGGTTTTCTAACTAAATCTGTAATTCAAAGCTGTGGTTTAAATGCCTCACAGGGCAGAGACCAGTGGAGGGTAGAAAACATCCAGTAATTTGGGCTTATAACGCCCTTAATACGCCTGGAGGCTTTGCACGCCTTGCCTTATGATCGATTACGCAAGCTCATTCTTCCGTGCCTCTGGGCTCAGACATGCAGCCCATGTCTTGGGTAGCAGGAGCTGGTCCCACGGCCTTGAGTCAGGAGGATTGCTGGAAACACTCGGCCACTGGAGCCACCAGGCCCATGGGGCTGTGCTCACGGCACACAGACCACTCACTCGCCTGCGACAATTCAGTGCAGCTCAAATCCCAGACCAGAAATCGAATCTTGAGCTTTTAAACTGACCTCTGCAGGCAGTGATTTCTCTAAGGGCATGTTTCCCATCTGCTGTCACCCGTTCAGTCTTAACCTGTACAATGTTCAAGACAAAAATAGAGTTGATTGTCTGAATCTGAAGCCTGGGATGTGTTTCCCATTCGATGCCAGGTCTCTGAGAGCCCTTGGGAAAACCATGATATCTGGAAACGTTGGGACTCCCCATCTGCAGAGCCGCAGACCCCAGGTACAAAGGGACAGCGTCTGCGTCTGCTTGGCCGTGGGTAGTCCACCGTCCCCGAAACCTTTCCACCGCGTGTTTTGGGGTCTGGACAACTTGGTTTTACCCCTCTGGTCCCAGCAAGCACGCATGGTCACAATCCTTAATTCTGCCTACGTCTCCCAGGCACGTAGCTTCATATCCACCTGTCTTGTTGAGCTCATCACCTATTCAGGGACAGTGTGTGTGTGCAACCCACCCTTTCAAAACATTACCTGAGACTGCTGGTACCACCTGAGCTGCCGCCCTGCGTGGCCTGGAGCACGCGGTGTGAACCCAGACGCCCGGTTTCGCGTCCCAGCCCTAGCGCTGCAAGCCGCTTGAACGCTGGCAAGGCCCTGCGTTCCTCTGAGCCTCAGTCTCCTCCTCTGAGCAGTGAAGGGGTTAGTATTCCTCTCCTCCTGGAGTGGTGCTGAGGAGTAACTGAGACATTGCAGCCCGAGCACTTAGGATGGGGCTCAGAGTCCCGAGATGTCTCTGTGCCTCTCGATGCTGGTCCCGCTGCTGGAGCCCCCGCGCTGATGCCACTGGCTCTTTCGTTTAGCAGCTGCGTGCACGGCGGGACCCCCGCCCTGTCCATGCCACCCTGATCTCCCCGCCGCTGCTGGAGTGGTGCTTTAAGCACAAATCGGATGACACCTCTTCGCTGTTCAAGAAGAACTTCCCTGTCTTCCTCCAAATCGCTGGAGCCCTCTGGCCCCCACTTCTCCCTCCTCCCCACCCCCCTCATGTCCATCTCGTTTTCCAGCTCTAGCCATGTGGACCTTCCCTGAGCTCCTGGTATTTGTCATGGTCCCTCCTGCCCGGGGGGCTGTGATACGTACCAACCCCTCCACCCGGGACTCCTGTCTCTCTCCTCTGCTTCTTCTCAGCTTCCACATTTGCCACGAATGAGACCAACAGTCAACTGCTCGGGGAAGAAATCCCCCACCTCGTGGGGGAAATTCACATTTGACAGTGTGATTATTTAGTCCCAGTCTCCCCCCCACCCCCCCTGTAGACTGTGCGCACCAGGAGGGAAAGCCTGTTTACACCTGCTGTCTAGCTGGTACCCAGCTCACCGACATCAATCAATAGTATTTGAGTGAGTGAATGAATGAATGAATGAATGAAAACTACAACTAACTCATTTAAATACCCTCCCCGAACTCACCATAGTAGAATCCTATGACAAATCCCATGCAAAACAAATTGCCTACCTTGAAATTCAGGGTAATTCAGGTAAATTCAGCGAGGTTTCCTTTGAGATGCTGATATTTTGAGAGACAGAGAAAAGTTCTCCTAGTCATTGCTGGGGTTCATCGGCTCAGAATGACTTCCCGTTTCTTGGGGTCCGGATGTGTTGACACTCACGAGTCATTTCTTTTGCATCCAGAAGGTTAATCTTACTCAGCATCGGTGCCTCTGGGAAACCCAAGACCCCAGTTTTCTCCCTGATGCACCTGCTCCCACCCTGCGTGGCTTAGAAGCCCCAGCGAAAGCCTGAAATCCCAGCGACGGAAAAAGAGACTTTGCAATTCATAGCGTGAAATTCTGGCTAAGAGCTTCTTCTCAGATAAAATTGATTTCTCCGTCTTTTACAGGGTCTTCATAGCACTAACTTTGATGGGTACTTGAGAATCTCTCTCAGCTTCCTTCTCTACAGCCAGAATTCTGCCTTCCTTCCCTAACCTCAACAACCTATGTTTTGTTGGGAGCAACAGTTTTGTTCTTTTCTCTTCCTTTTACTTGGCAGCTGTGGGTGGCTATTTCTGAATTAATATCATCAACTAGATTTTTCTTTCTTTTTAAAAAAACTGCTTATTTATTTATTTTGAAGGGGGGGGGGTGGCAGAGAGAGAGAGAAAGAGGGAGAGAGAGAGAATCCCAAGCAGTCTGCACCATCTTCCTCCCATGAACCAAGAGATCATGACCTGAGCTGAAACCAAGAGTCAAATGCTTAACCAACTGAGCCACCCAGGTGTTCCCATGGACTAGATTTTTCTATAGGAAAAATATAACCTTTCATTATTGAATCACTGCAGTGAATCCCTATTACTTAGGGCAAATGTAATCTCAGTTAATAGGCGATCACACAATTCATCGCAGTTTGCCATGGATTACACCTCCTGATTCACATCTGTTTCTTCTAGACTGAAAGTTCTTGGTGGTGAGGGATCGTGTTTTATTCACCTCTCTATTCTCATGGTGCCTTGGCTGCAGTGCACTCTTTCATATTACTATGAAATACGTAATTTTCATGTTTCATATTTCATATTACATATTATGTCTCATCAGCTTTATGGAGGTATAATTTACATTCAGTACAGTTCAAGTGGTAAGTGTGTGCGTTCCAGAAGTGTTGACAAATATAATCAGCCAGGTAGCAGGCACCACACAGAACGTTGTCACCACCCTCAAATGTCCCCTCCTGTGCCTCTGAAGTCACTGTCCATGCCCTCCACAAACACTGATTTTTCTTCCTATCCCTACGTGTGGAATTTTACTAGAGTTCCATACAAAGGAATCCACACGTCACACAGCCTTCAGTATTTGATCTCTTCCCTTGGCGCGCTGCGTTGAGATCATACAGGCATTTCTGTTTCGGGGGGATTTGCTCTTTTCAGCGATGGTGTGGTATTCTGTTGTATGGGTACATCACAGTTTGTTTATCCTGTTTCCACAGATGGGTGGTGGGCTCTTTTCAGTTTGGGGCTATTTTAAACAAAACAGTTTTGTACATTGGAATCTCGGTGCAAACGTAAGTTTTTATTCCTTTCGCGTAAACCCCTCGGAGTGGAATTGCTGAGACATATGGTAAGTGTTTGCGTCACGTTCAAAGGAACCGCCATACTTTTCCAAAGGGGCCATAACATTTTGCATTCCCTCCGGAAGCAGATGGATCTGGGTAGTTCCGCATCCTCGCCGGCTTTTGGTAATTTTGGTCTTGAATCTTGGGAGCTTCGGTGACTGTGGAATAATAGCCTACCGTGAATCAAATTTACATTCGCCAAATTGCTAATGGCATTGAGTATCTCTTCTTGAGCTCATTTACCATTTATATATATTTTCTGCAGGTGTCTGCTAGGATCGTTTGCAAATTTCCTTTTTTAATTGGGATATCTATATGCTTAACATCGAGTTGTAAGTGACCTTTCTGCATTCTGGGTAAAAGTCTTTTATCAGATAGGAATCTTTCAAACAATTTCTCCCAATCTATTGATTGCATTTATAGTTTCTTAAAAATATCTTTTGCAGATAAGAAGTTTTTAATTTTTAATTTGTCAAAATGAACATTTTTAACCGTTTATGTTCTTTTCGTCCTATTTTGAAAAATATTGGCCCAACTCAAAGCCACTTACATTTTCTCCTCTGGGTCTCTCCAGAAGAGGTACAGCTTTAACTCTTAAATGTGATCTATGGTTCAGTTTTGAATTAATTTTTGGAAATGCAGTGACTGAAGGATCCAGGTTCTTTTATTTTTTTTAATGTGTTTTTACTGTGTTGTTTTTGACAGTCTTTATTGAAAATTTGCCACTGAATTGTCAGAACACCACTGTTAACTATCAGTGGGGTAGGTAGGTATAACTCAGTTCCGTTGATCTGCCTGTCAATCTGTATGCCAATCTGTATGTCGTGAGTACAGGAGCTCTATGTTATACTGTGAAATGAAATAATGGAAGTTCTCCAACTCTGCTCCTTTTTATTCAATTGTTTTGGTTGAAGGGGAATAGATATGTCACCTCAAAATATGCCACTGTGGCAGGTGGGTTATTTCAAACTGAGACTCAGGAAGAACTTTTAACCTTATCCTCCTTAACCACCTAAAAGGATTTAGATAGGAAACTTTGATCAGGAAAAGAGCTATTACCAGGGGGTGCCTGGCTGGCTCAGCAGGACGAACATGTGATTCTTGGTCTCAGGGTGGTGAGTTTGAGCCCCATGTTGGGTGTAGAGCTTACTAAAAATAAATAAATAAATAAACTTAAAAAAGAGAGAGAGCTATGACCAGAGATAACTTTTTTTTTTTTGTAAGTAATCTCCATACCCGATGTGGGACTTCAACTCACAACCCCGAGATCAAGAGTCACATGTCCCCACCCACTGAGCCAGAGATAACTTTTTATATCAGAAAGACTCATCTGCAAATATTTGTTTACAAAACTCTTCCCAGCTTCCTGTGAATGGCCTCCCCTTTGAAGCCCCGTTGCTTAGACCCTTACCCCTAGCTCAGGATAGTATAAAATCCCCAATTACCTGATGCAGGGGAGTCTCATGTTTTTAAGGGATTCCTGTATGTACGGAATTGGTTTCTCTCCTGTTAATCTGTTTCTCGAATTTAACTGTTAGACCAGCCAAAGAAATCTTTCTGCCCCTCCATGGTCATTCTAGGCCCTTTGCATTTCTGTACGAATTTTAGACTCAGTGTATTTATTTACTCAGAGTTACAATATTCTGTTACCAGAAACATGCAGCTGGAAACAACACGTTTATTATTTGACCAATTCTGTGGCTCAGGAATCCGGGCACGGCTTTACCAGATCCCCTGCTTGAGGTCTCACCGGACCACAATGAAGGCAGCTGTCAGGGCTGGGGCCTCATCCGAAAGCCTGACCAGGAACGGATCCACTTCCAAAAACACTCGGTTGTTGGCAGATTTCGTTTCCTTGCAGCTGTAGAATTCACAGAAACTCCCTATTTCAAGCCAGCAAATGAGCCAGAGCCAGAGAGAGACATTAGAACAAACCTACCAACAAGACAGTCTTTTTTTTTTTTTTTTTAACATTTATTTATTTTTGAGAGACAGAGAGAGACAGAGCCAGAGCAGGGAGGAGCAGAGAGAGGGAGACACAGAACTCGAAGGAGGCTCCAGGCTCTGAGCTGTCAGCACAGAGCCCAATGTGGGGCTTGAACTCACCAACCGTGAGATCATGACCTGAGCAGAAGTCAGATGCTTACCCGACTGAGCCACCCAGGCGCCCCAAGACAGTCTTATCTTATATGTAATTCCAGGAGCAGTATCCATCATCTCGCCATAATCTGTATGTTAGAATCAAGCCACAGATTCTGTCCCCACTCGAGGGGAGGAGATTACACAGAGGCGTAAATACCCGGAGTGGGGTGGGGGTGGGGGGGCGCTTAAAATCTTCCCCCACATTCAGCTTGTCAAAAAGCTTGCCAGGATTGCAACAGGATTTTATTGAATCTATAGATCAATTTGGGGGGAAATGGGCATCTCAACAACACTGAGTGTTCTGGCCCCTGAGCATGGTATATTTCTACATCACTACGTTTACAGTTTCCCTAAGCATTATTCCTTAGTGTTCCTTTGGGACCTTAAGCCATGAAGATGTCAGTAATGACGGTCTGTAACCAACCGCACAGGACTTTTTGAGTTTAAAAGTATGTTCTTGATACGATTTTTTTTTCCTTTTGGATCAGAAGGTATAAAGATGACGTTTAAAATTCCCTGCAGACATCTCTGCTACCAGTTTGAAGGAACTTCATAAATGTGAAGCCACCGCAGAGAAGGCGGATGTGATGATAATGTTTTTACTGTCCTTCCCCACCCCCACCCCTGAGTCTAACTTTGCCCGAAGCCTGTATTATACCCGGATTTTTCAGTTACCTAAGACAATTTACCTTTTGGGCTTTAACACATAAAGATATTGTTTCAGCACTGAACAGGACCTTTGCTACTTCTCAGGTCATGTAAAAAGAAACTGATGTCCAGCAAGGTGAATCCTTGAATACCTAGAAACTCCCTCAGCCTGCCCACAATGCTTTGTCCCATGTGATTTCTAGTACCTCAGAATGTTCCTGAACTGTCCTCAGCAGAGATGGAGAAATTCAGGGGCAGTTGATTTAGCACTCCCTGCTTTGCGGTTTTTGGCACTCCACTCAAAATTTAAATTCAGAGTCTCTGACAATAATTTGCTTCCCATAGCACCTGAGCCATGCTGAGGACGAGAGAGAAGAAATTTTGCAAGTAGCTTCCGAAGCAAATTGCATTATTAACATCATCATATTCTGCCTCCTCCTCCCAATGCTGAATTTTGATGGGCTCAGATTTCACTGTTTTAACCTAGGGTCTTTCTGGAACACAGGAACCATATAATGCATGTGAATTTTCATAGAATTTGAGGAAGGGCATAATAAGGCAAAAAGAACCAAGTTAAATCACTCTAGCTAAGAGTGAAAATACATTATTTTAGGTGCTGAATCTCTCTGATGCCCGGAGTTTATGTTCTCACCGTGGTGATGAGAGACCATAAGGCAAGCTATGGGCCAAGCACAAACTAGTACAACCACCCCGCAACCCCCCGCCCCCCAAGGTGGGATGTGTGTGACATTCCTCAGGCCTTCCTGGCTGCCCAAGAACAAAGGAAAGGACAGAAAACAAATGGTTAAACTGATAGTTTCCTTCAGTTTACAAATATCTCAACAATAGCCTGATCAGGAACTCCCTACTACTTTAATGATAACGCTTTGCTAGAGGGAAAACAACCTTAGCTTGACAATAGCTAGGCCTCCAGTAATCTGTGAGTCTTCTTTAGCATATGGAAATCCCTTTAAGAAACTTCTTGTTGACTTTACCTCCCCCCAAACTCCACAGTCTATAAGCAGTCACACTGCACAACCCCAGTGCCGCTCTTCCTGCCCACGGGTCTTGTCCCTATGCTTTAATAAAATCTCCGAAGATGTCTTCTTTGCACCAAAGATGTCTTCAAGAATTCGTTCTTGGCCATCGGCTCCAAACCCCCACCAACACCCCAAAACCCCATCATTGGGAGGATCGGAAGAAAGAAAGAAAGAAAGAAAGAAGATAGGAAGAAGGGAAGGGAAGGGAGAAAGAAAATAGTTCATTTATATCAAGATTTGCCAAAAAAGACATGAACTAGGCAAATATTGAGGTTGTCTCCATTCATTTTGCTTAAATGCACATGCAGATTTCATTTGCTTGTGTCCTGGGGTCTGTGGAGGCGGCCATATTGCCACCAGGCTTGGAAATGCTGGTTGGAGAACTGCTCATCCCAGATTTAAACATGGCTAGTTCAAGAGTTCTTCCTCCTCTACCTGCCTAAATCACCACCCTGTCCAACAGTCCATCTGCTCCTGTCCGCCATTCTCTTCGATACCATATTCAAACATACTCCGATCTCTACGATAACTATGCGGTGAGTGCAAAGTCTCCAAAACCAAGGTGTTCTCTTTCCATTTAAACCCATGACTACAGCCTCAGCGTGAGTCCTGCCTGAGAACACACAGTAAAAAATATCTTTCCATCACGACCCATTTCATTTGTGTTTCTGTGGAACTTGAGTGTTTTCTATATTTCAAGTGACAATACCTGTGTGCGTGTGTACATAGACGTGCACATACATGTGTGTGTGCTCACAATACATATATGCACACACATACGTACACACACATATAGAAAAAGCTTGGAGAGGCAGGAACACACTAGAAGGATTTGAGCATGCTTACACTGTGCCTTTCTTTCATTATCTAGCTGTGAATGGCATGAGTTGCCTGCATATTAAAGAACATTCTCAGGGTACCTGGGTGGCCCAGGAGGTTAAGCATCCTGCTCTTGGTTTCACTCAGGTTGTGATCTCACGGTTCATGGAATCGAGCTCTGTGTCAGGCTTTGTGCTGACAATGTGGAGCCTGCTTGGGAATCTCTCTGTCCTCTCTCTGCCCCTCCCTCACTCTCCCTCTCTCTCTTAAATAAATAAACATTAAAAAAAAGCATTCTCTGTCAGTCACCTCCTCATATCCTTTCCCTCCCCCAACAACCTGGAGGCACAATGGAGACCCTGGAGTCTTTACTTATTGCTCAATTTTTCAAAACAATTAGATTGAAAAAGCACAGTCTTTTCATAAGTGTGTGGCTATAAACACACAGTTTAAGGATTTAAGAAAACATTATAAATCTGCCCAAAGTGAAACTCCATGGTTGATTGCTTTCATTGTTTAAAAAATTAAAACCATGTGTTTTTAAAAGTGTTTCAAGCGTTTCCAACCTGTGTAGCAGTAGCCAAGCGGTACCTGGTGTCCCACTTTCTCTAATTTTAGGCAGAGTGAAGATAAGGCAGAATGAGGGATTAAAATATGTTGAATGTTTATTTCATGCCAAAGTACTCACATGTATTACTTTATTAAATTTTGAAAATAGTCTCAAGAGATGGAGTTTTATCTGTATTTTTTAAATTGCGAAAATTTTTTAAATGTTTATTTCTTTCTGAGCTAGAGAGAGTCCAAACAGGGGAGGGGCAGAGAGAGGGGGACAGAGGACCCAAAGTGAGCTCTGAGCTTAAGGCAGTGAGCCCAATGCAGGGCCCGAATTCACAAACCTGGAGATTATGATCTGAGCAGAAGCCAGACACTCAACTGACTGAGAGCCACCCAGGTGCCCTTACATCAGGAATTTTTTAAATTTTTTTAATGTTTATTTATTTTTGAGAAACAGACAAAGAGCATGAGCAGGGCAAGGGCAGAGAGAGAGGGAGACACAGAATGCGAAGCAGGCTCCAGGCTCCGAGCTGTCAGCACAGAACCGACTTGGGGCTCGAACTCATGAACTGGGAGATCATGACCTGAGCTGAAGTCAGACGCTCAACCGACTGAGCCACCCAGGCACCCCTAAATCAGGAATTTTTAAAACCTAATTTTAAATGACTAAGATGTACTATCTGGGTGGGTAAATGCTGTTACATGTTATAAAATTCTGCTACTGCTTCTGATGACCTAAAATTGGCAAGTCTAACTAATTGTCCCATTGGTACCTTCATTTGGAAACTTCTTACGGCTTTGACATTGATTTTTACGTAGCATGTTTTTAAAGAGCATATGATGTAAATATCATAAGAACTAATGACCTATGTGTTCATATCCAATAGAATAGCAGGTTAAATTTACACACAAAATGCAAGAATGACCCCTGTTTTCCATGCACTTTCTTTTTCAATTGGGTTCATTGAAGTTTTTCAGTCTCCTACATCTTGAAGTTCAGGGACAGAATTGAAAAATTCTAATTACATAGTGTATGTCAGAAATTCTATACAATTTTTTATCATTTGATCTCAACAACTGTGCAAAATAGGTACATGCGAACTCTTTATTAAAAGAAAACTTTAGGGGCACCTGGGTGGCTCAGTTGGTTAAGCACCTGACTTTGGCTCAGGTCATGATCTCGTGGTTTGTGAGTTTAAGCCCCGTATCAGGTTCTGTGCTGACATCTCAGAGCCTGGAGCCTGCTTCAGATTCTGTGTCTCTCTCTGCATCTCCCCCACTCATGCTCTGTGTCTCTCTCTCTCTCTCTCAAAACTAAATAAACATTAAAAAATTTTTTTGAAGTAAACTTTAGGGGCACCTGGGTGGCTCAGTTACTGAAGCGTCAGACTTCGGCTCAGGTCATGATCTCACAGTTCATGAGTTCAAGCCCTGCATTGGGATCTGTGCTGACAGTTCAGAGCCTGGAGCCTGCTTCAGATTCTGTGCCTTCCCCTCTCTCTGCTCCTCCCCTGCTTGTGGTCTCTCTCTCTCTCTCTCTCAAAAATAAATACACATTAAAAAATAAACTATATTGCTGTATAACATGCATACCCAAAAGTACTGAAAATGTAAGTATTCAAGTACATTAAATGCAAAGGATTAAACCAAAGATATCAGATGGGATTTTAAAAATTATATGTCATTAACAGGAGATACATATGTAAAATTAGAACACAAAAAAGTTTAATGTCACAGGATGAAAAAAGATATCTCACATAATTAAATCTATAGCTATATTAATATCTGATCCAGTAGAATTTAAACTAAGAAATATTATAGCTAGAAAATGACTCAGAAAGAGTTAGTCCTCCAGGAAAGCAAAGCTATTTGATATTTGTATGTGCCAGCCGTGTAGATTTTAACATAGGAAAAATTAATGGGAGTAAACAAGAAACTGGCAAAAACAAATCCTCCAGGAACTGAAACCCATTGTAAAATTGTAAGAACACAGTAACATAGCTTTAAAATACATAAAGCAAAATTTAGCAGAACTAAAGGAAAATATAAGCCGTTGTACCCCTGATGAGGACTTAAGCACTCCTTTCCCGGCTAGTAACTGAAGTCCCTTCCCTCAAAGGTGACTGGTTTGGGATCTCAGATGAGTTTGACCAGAACCCAGACATGCGTTCTGGCCGCCTTTTGCCTCCATATGCCCAGTCCACCATCCCTGACTTTTTAATATTATGCCTTACTCTCACTTAGATTTTGTTCTCTCAAGTTCACTTTATTTTTTTTCAGGGTACAATCATTGGTGCCTTATCTTTATAATTCCAGAAGCACATGCATAATACGTGGCACTTAATAGGTATTCAGTAAATATTTGATGCATAAACTAGTGTTCCATGTTAATCAGCTGCTGTAGTGGAGGGGTCACAGTATTATAGTGGGAAGGATTCGGGTATGTTCATTTGGTGAGGATCTTCAGCCATTTTACCACACTTGGGGAGAAATGGTTAGTCATTCTGGGCTATACTCAATACAAAGACTTGCGTGTTGGCTATTCCCTCTTTACTCATTATTTTTCCAATTAAATACGCTTTTAACTTCAATGTCCCCTGGTTCTCCTATATTTTCCCATAGCCTACGTTAATAGCATCTTGAATGATTTTCAATGTCCATATAGAAAAAAAGGAAAATTACTTATTTCAGAGCCAAATTATGATCCAAATGCCTTCTTTGATGAAGCTGGGGGGGGGGGGGTGTACGTGTGTGTGTGTGTGTGTGTGTGTGTGTGTGTGCAAGAAATATAACCAGTTTCATAGTCTGAGTATTGGCATTCCTCTCTATTCAGATGGTTGGTCAATTCATAAATTACCAAATAACTTTGAACCAGTTAAATCATTTCCCATAATCAACAGTTGCTTTATAAGGAAACAATGGACCACAAACTATTTGTGCCGACCAACATGTTCTCCTATGTATCTTATTTGGTTGCCTGTGTTACACAAATAGGTACTTACATGGTCAGCCTGTAGCATTTTGCCATACTGAGAAGCATACAGTAATCATTCATGTTGAGATCATTTTCAGTTGTTGCATAGAACTGAATGATACATCGAAGGAAAAGCATAATTACTTTGAGAGTTGCTTGCCATTAACACATTCAGAAATCCTTCAAAGGGAATAACAGATACTCTATTTTAAGCAACACAACCCATACATACACCAAAGCTGTTTTCGCACAAGTTGAAAGGACTTGCATTTGTATCAACAAAGAAACACACAAAACAAGGGCTCATGGAAGGATTATATGCTCTCATTCTGCACTGACAAAACGTATGACAATATCAGAGGAAATATGATACCGTTCCTTTTATTCATTTCAGATTTAAGAAAACATTTAGAAAGACAGGGATCTTCAGAAGATGTAACTAAGCAGTTATCAAAAATGGTTTCACTTTTTTCCATATGGACTTCCAGAATGGGCCAGGAGGACATTTACGATGGTGAGTTATATTCAGATTTCATCTAAATGTGAAATTCTGGAAACAAATAAGATACATGAGTATTACAATGAAAAGATTTGTCACGGGGCGCCTGGGTGGCTCAATCAGTTAAGCATCCAACTCTTGATCTTGGCTCAGGTCATGATCTCATGGTTCACGAATTCAAGTCCTATGCCAGGTTGCACATTATCAGTGCAGAGCCTGCTTGGGATTCTCTCTCTCCTTCTCTCTCTCTCTCTCAAAATAAATAAATAAACTTAAAAAAAAAAAAAGATTTATGGGGCACCTGGGTGGCTCAGTCGGTTAAGCATCGGACATCAGCTCAGGTCATGATCTCACAGTCCGTGAGTTCGAGCCTCATGTCGGGCTCTGTGCTGACAGCTCAGAGCCTGGAGCCTGCTTGGGATTCTGTGTCTCCCCCTCTCTCTCCCCCTCCCCTGCTCATGCTCTGTCTCTCTCTGTCTCAAAAATAAATAAGAACATTAACAACAATTTAAAAAAAAGATTTATCACAACATATAATATCATACAAGATGACACTTTGGGGGAATAATTATATAATTGAGTACAATTCTATAATATGCAAAAGGCAAATACTTTGAGCCTCTGAGCATTGATAAGAGTGTCTATTCTCATTTATTGAATGGGTGTGATGTGCTATCATTATTTAGATAGTTTCATGGAAGGTGTTAAGTCTTGGCAGTAACTTTACACGAGATGTATATTTTAATCGCCGATTGAGGTGAAAATTGAGTCTCAGAGAGACTGCCGCTTACCCAACGTTATGCAGGTAGTACTTGAAAGGTGTGGCTATTGACTAGGGTCTGACTTGATCTGAAACAATTTTCCCCTCAAAACGCCCATCTGTCTTGCTTCCTTCAGTTCCCTACTGAACTATCACTTTATGGGGGAAGACACTATAAACGCTCCGGAGAAATTTGCAACTGCGTCCCTACCCCTTCGCACCCAGCACTCCTGGCAGAGTGGGGCGGTTACGGGTCCTGTGCTTTGTCGTCTGTGGTCCAAACTCAATAGCTCCGTAGAAGACAAGGCTTTGTTTTGTTGACAGCGGTGTGGCCAGCAGGCACAAGAGAAATAGACCAGCATACAATCTCACCCTTAATGCTGTCTGCACCTGCTTGAGGAGTCTGTGTTTCTCTGATGACCCTTTTGAGTGGGACATAGGGTCCCTTTGAGGTCCCTCTGAGGATCCTTGCTGATACATTCTGTGTATGATGGTAATTACAGCTGGCACGTACGTATGGCTTACTTTATGCCACGCTGTTCTAAGTACGGGAACTGTGAACTCACACCCATTGTATAGATGAGGACACTAAGGGACTCAGATAGCAATTAATATGCCTAAAGCCACACAGCAGGTGAGTAGCGTATCTGGGATTTGATCCGAGAAAACTTGGCATCAGGAAATAACAGCTTTCTGTTTCCAAAATCTGAAATGAGAACTTCTCAGGCCAGTGGTTTTTCTAATCGCAATGTCAGTGCTGGAATTTATTACACAATTTACTTGTCATTAATCACCACTCAGTCTGAGAATTGCCTGCTCAAAGTCATTTGATGAGTTCTCCAATTGCTCACTGATACTTTCAACGAATCCATTAGAAAAGCCTTTTCTGTGCCTCGACTAATCCGCGCTTATTAATGAATGATTAGTGAGCGGTGTCTAACTTTCTTTCATCCCCACAATGCCAAACCAGGCAGAAGCAGGGACAACATACATGGGACAGAAGAGGTTATGGAAACCCCTTGACACATTAATGGAGGTAATGAAAAGATCTCACGGCCTTTTTTCTACCTTACATCTCCCCACACTTCACCATACAAAGGCAGCGGGGAAAGGTTGGGAGTGATGTGCTGAGGGCAGGTCCCACCGACTTGCAGGAGCCGATCCCCGAAGACTTTGTGAGCTTGTTGTAAATACGACCATTTTTAACCCCTTTAAAACCAAACAGTGTTCCAATCCCTGCAACTCTTCCCTAAGTGAAAGAGATCATTACCACGATTTCGATGAGCCGTGCCTGAGACGGAAAGAGGTTTCAACTGCATAAATATAAATCACATGGCGGGGAAAAATAATTTAAAAGCAGATCATGCATCGATAGAATAACAATCAACTCAACGGGAAGGACGGACTGAGTTATCCAATGGGTGAGATCACGGAATAAATACATCCTTTTGCTTGTTTCTAACACGTACAGGTTTGGGGATGTCACACAAGTGCCCGGCTTGCTGAATTTTATTAAGACATTGGACGTTTGGGAAATGCTGGTGCTGTTTCCCAATGAATGAGCTCACACCTTTGCCGGGGAGGCTGGCTGTGGCCCTCACCTGGCCTGTTTCACGTATCTATTTGCCCCAGGGAGAGGTTTTAGCAGCCTCTGCGTTAGTAACTGCTTTTTCTTACTATGGTGTTGAAGCTGCTTCAGCCAGCGTCCAGTGCAGGGACCGCCCGTGACAGTAGCCTCACAGTGGAAGCATCCCACCCAGCCCAGCCGGGAGCAGGGAGAAATGGATCTAGAAAAGTTGCATCAGAGCGATGCAAACGTTGATCCGGGACAACCCCGGTTCACAGACCGGCACGCGGGAAACTTCATCACCCCGTGATGTTCTTCTGAAACAACGCACGGCATTAATCGGCAGTTACAGTGTGCTGGGCGCTGTGCTAAATGACGCTTTACCATCATTTCCTGTATTCCTCTCAATACAGCACATGGAACTAGGTGCTATACTATCGTGTGTTTAAACACAAGAAAGAAAGGGCAACCCGTCGTACAGAAAACAAATCGAGTGGAGACACAATTTCTCTCGGTATATTATTTCTTGAACTTAGTCGCATAAGAACCCTGTGTCACACGGTATCTGATTTCGCACAGAACACTCACGTGGTGATGTTGTTGTTGTTGTTGTGAATATCACGGATCTTCGTTTCATTTTTCTGCAGCGAAAATTGTGGTTTCCCGAGCAGGTTTTGTGATGGAGAGAGTGGGATCGCATTTTTTTAAACCTGAACATTCAAGGAAATGCACGTTAGCGAACAGAGGCCAAGCCTTTGATAAGATAGCAGGAAGAAAACAAAGTCCCTCCGGTCATAAAGATTCCAGCACTCACTGTTGCTTAGAGATGGGCTTCTTCGAAGCAAAGAGGCTCCTCTGGTCTGCTTTCTGCCCTGAGCAGTGTGGCCCGAGGTGCATGTAATGATCTCGTCAGGAACATCAACCAGCCTGCCAGGCATCGGGCAGAGAGGAGCCGGCAGCCCGTCGTGTGGGCGTGTGTGCGGAGGGAAGGCAGGGGTGCCGAGAGGGGAGACTGAAGCAACCACCTTTGATTTTCCCCCTCTGATTAGCCTCGGATCCCGCGTGACTATCCGATTGATTCTCTGATCAGGAAGACATTTTCCTGCCTGCGATCATTTCCCTAAGGGGGCATTTAAAGAGTGAAACAGTCCAATTTTACTTTTTTAAAATTTTTTTTTCAATGTTTATTTATTTTTGAGAGACAGAGACAGAGACAGAGTGCAAGCAGGGGAGGGGCAGAGACGGAGACACAGAATCCAAAGCGGGCTCCAGGCTCTGAGCTGTCAGCACAGAGCCCGACTTGGGGCTGGAACTCACGAACCACAAGATCATGACCTGAGCTGAAGCCGGACGCTTAACCGACTGAGCCACCCGGGCGCCCCTAATTTCATTGTAAACACTGACTCTGTGTCCCATGGTCTCACTCCATGCATGTCACTTTATTAAATTCCCACAGTGGGTCCATGAAGACAGGTCTATTGTTACAGCAGGAAATTAAAAATATATATATTCTTCTGCATTTGATAGCATGTTATGTATTTTCCACATGTTATCTCCTGGGACTTTACAACAGCCCTTGCATTTAGGCAGAGAGGAAAATCCCTTCTGTGTGCACAGCCTCGCTATTTTCAGAGACAAAGAATCAGGCTCCAGGAGGGCTTAGGGGAGGGAATCAGGCTCAAGCCCCCAGCAATCTGCTCCTAGTCAAGTGTCCTGTCAACCCTCTGTCCCAGCACATGGTACCCCGTGTCTCTGGGATGGGGGGAGTTTCCCATCATGCACCTGCCTCTGCTCCGGGTGCGGCCGGGCCATGAGATCCACTGGCCTGGGGCTGGGACATGTCTTCCTTGTTCCACGGGGAACCGCACTTCCTCTGAGACACTCAGCTGTCTCCGACATTCGCTGTCCCCCAGTAACAGGACTTCTGGTTTCAACTTGACAGCTAAGGATCCACTATATCAACATAAAGAGTGCGTTACGCAGCCTCCCCTATAACCACCCCCAGCCGGGGGACCAGGTCACAGACGTGATAAAGCAGAAGTGTCATGCAGCACTCCAAGGACAAAGCTGGCCCATGACATCGACTTACTCGCCTTGCTGTCCTTTCCTCCTTTTGCACACTGTGCCTCACAGGTGATTCCGGGAGCTGACGCCTGTCACCACGAGGTGACCTTGGCCAGAGAGGCCACACACAGCTGAGCAACCAGCTGGAAGAAGCCCGGACTCCCAAAGCCTTCATGAAACACAAGCTCCCGTAACAGCCTCAGGCCGCTCACCATTGGACTTGTGATATGAGAGACAAATAAAATTCTCTCTTATTTGAGCAACGATTATCTTGAGTCTTTTGCTTGCAGCTAAACCCGTCACAAACAGATGCATTTGCGGTAGCCAAACTTGACATATGGCCATAAAGTACTAGGTGTTTTAAGTAGAAGAATGTAGAACACGTAATCCCCGCCCAGCAGCAAGGTGCAGCACCTTAACGTAGGCGTGTGCCTGAAAGCATGCTTTTAATCTCTTTTTCCAACCCTTCTTATAAGTCTGTTATTTATCATTGAGTTATCAAAGCTTGAAACTAATTGAAAAAAAAAATTTTTAGGAGCCAGATTCGTATCAAAACTATCATCTCCAGGGGCACCTGGGTGGCTCAGTCAGTTGGGCGTTCGACTCTTGGTTTCCGCTCAGGTCATGATCTCACAGTTCATGAGTTTGAGCCCTGCGTCCAGCTCCACGCTGACAGTGCAGAGCTTGCTTGGGATTCTCTCTCTCCCTGACTCTCTGACTCTCTCTCTCTCTCTCTCTCTCTCAAAATAAATAAATAAAAACTTTTAAAAAATTAAATAATACATATATCACCTCCACGGCTGTTAATGCTGTGTTGCTACACTCATTATATCGGGGGTAAAAGTGACTTCTTAATACTTTATCCTACAAGTCTAGACCTTGGGGTTCACTGGCCAAGGACACAGAGCCCAGGAAGCCGCAAAGTGGCTTACCACAGACAACAGCCTTTCACATATTAACACTGGTCCCTAGATTAAAGGAGACAAAGGATATCGGCATCCTGACATCTCCCCAGTTGGACACATGCTTCACCCTCCCACGGGACGGGAAATGTGCGTGTGTGTGTGTGTGTGTGTGTGTGTCTAAAGGGAGCACTGTATGCCTGCACTCCCGATGGGTGGGGGAGACGAGCCCTCTCTGCCCTTCAGGAGATGTTGCTCAAAACGAAAGAAGAGCCAGAGACCATTTAGAGAAAGATAAGCAGGGGTGCCTGGCTGGGGCAGCCGGGAGAGCATGGGACTCTTGATCTCAGGGTTGTGAGTTCGAGCCCCACGTTGGGAGTAGAGATTATTTAAATAAATAAAAACTTGAAAAGAAAGACAGGCAATGACAAGGATCAAACATTTTAATTTGGTGGAGTATGAAATCCCTGATTCTGAGTATCGTTAACTTTAAACCAATTCGCGGACAGACTTCCTTGTGCCATTTGCATGGAGGGTAGGATAGTTGGTTATCTACTTCTCGCATGTTTATATTTTCTTGTTCTTGTTATTTCCACTGGGGACGATTTTACTTTATTTACTTTAAGGGTCTCTGCCATCTCAACACTGACTCAAATGCAAGTGTTACCACCACGGTCCTACACTCCCTGCCTCTCTTTGATGTGATGTGACCATGCCCTTGTGCCACAGCCCTGCCCCCATCCGCTGCCTTCAGGACGATTCAAAGCCCCGTTCTGATCGCGGATCTACACTCCCAAGCATCTTTCTCTTTATAGAGCTGTCGATAACTCAAAAAAACTTCTATCAAAGAAACGGAGGAGCTTGGCTAAGGATGCGGATAAAAACCAGACCACGATGAGTAACTCCACCATAATTCACCTCCATCACATGGTCCGTGGTCTTTAACGTTTTACATCACACAGCACCTTTCTGTTTCGTCTGTTAGTCCTGGCAGAAGATGTTTCTTTAAGAAAGTCTTAGTAGGGCCAAAAAAAAAAGCTCATCCCAAAGGCTTTTTGCACCAGGGATTTTGAACCAGCTGTGAGGTGATCTCCATGGCTCGTGCAAACACAAGGCTCTGAACTAAATGCTGGCTTTGCTCCCGAGGAAGGGACGGTCAAAGTTTTCACGATGATGCAAAATCCCTCTGTGCTCATAATACTGGCATATTTTGAGAGCTCCAATATCAGAATGGTCAGGCCATCCTTCTAATTTGAAGGAAGAAGCTTGAAAGGAAAATGTGACCGGAAGATTTTTTGCAAGGTTTGAAAACCCCTTCTGGTTTATTTGCTGTTGTCCGTATCATCCACAAATATTTAGTGCGCATCTCCAAAAGAACTATTTTTAACTAATCAAAATATTATTGTCACTCCCTCGGGTAATTAACAATTGTTTGTTATTATCAAGGATATGCAGCGAGCATTCAGATCCTTCCATTCATCAAAGGTCGTTTTGAAACCATGGCTCTATCAGGGCCGGATTTAATTTCTGTTGTAGAGAAGCATGTCAGTCTTTCGTTCCGCATTGTCTCCACTGTAAAATAAATCCTATTACTAGGTATATCTTCAACTTAGTTTCCACGCCTGCCTTTTCTGATAGAGCTTGTTTTCTTGCAGAACACAAACTATGTAGCTCAATTTCCCAGACAAACCGGGCTTAGCACGGCTTAAAAGCTGAATATGTTAGCAGCTTTGTTTAAAAAAAAAAAAAAAATGAAGGTATTTGAGTAGAAGAACTGAAAACAGCGTTTGCAAGAAAATGATCCTGAACAGCAACAAAGGTGAGAAAGACAACCGCTGGGAAGGGAATGAGGTCGTTAATAACTTCTTAACGTATAGACCGTCCAGGGCAACGCCGGGCTCCTTTTTCATCTGATTACCCCAGATGCTAACAGAAGAGCAATTTTGTATAAAATTGTCAGTGACTCATACCTCTCGTAAAATAATCCCAGCTCTGTTATGACTATTACAGAGCGAATGGCTTGCATATGGGTCGTTGTCGGCAGAAAAAACGATTCGGGACAGAGTCTAAGCTGCCTCAGCGAAATATTTTAAGCCACCAGGGAGTTTAGGAGAACATTCCTATACCCCCACGGTAATCCAGGGAAAGCTTGCGAGCAAACTGCCTGCGTCCCCATAGTCGGAACATATGCTTTGGCTGTTTGGGAATTTAGCTGTCTCAGAGATTGCTTTACTAGTCATTTTTTGTGATACTTTGCAAAGCAGTAAATAATCACTGTGCTATATCCACTCAAGCTGTCTTCTGTTTCCGAGACAATCCATCCTACTCCCGCCTCAGGACCTTTGATCTGGCTGCTTCTCTGCCTGGGACTCTGCAACACAGTTTGGCTCTTTCCTGCCTTCCTTTTTAGGTACAGCGTTCCTCGTGCCGCCCCCGCCCCAGAGAAGCTGTCCTTCTTTGCCACAGTAGGATGGGCTGAACCCTTCCTAGTCTCTCCATCCAACAGACCAGTGTATTAATGACCTCCCCACCTTTATCACAATCAGAAAATTGCTGAATTATTTGTTCCCTTGTTTCATTCTCCGAATTTCTGCGTTAAAGTGCACAGGATCCTTCTAACTGTCACATTCACCACTGTATCCCCGGGGACAAGCCTGGAGCCAGGCTCACAATAGGTACCACGATGGATGGATGGATGGATGGATGGACAGGCAGATGGGGTTCAAGCCCGATTCACTTTATGCTGAATACCTCTCTGGCACAGCCAAACAGCACAAGGCAGTTCTGGTGTAAATCGCCTTTGTGGATTTTTCCTAGAAACGCGCATTAAAAATAGGGAAACATTTGCTCTTTAATTTCCAAATAAGGACGCTTAAAGCATAGCAGCGGCTTTAAAATTAAGCCGGAGAGAGTCAACACTGTTGACCGAGTTCTGTGAAAATAATAAAGGGCGTGCGGTCCGCTTCTTGCCATCGAGGTGTGAGAAGTCACCTGTGTGTGTTCACTCTGCTTTGCTGGTAAGAATGCAAGTTCATGCATGAAAAGCCACAGTGTTAGGAGACAAAATACTGCCTTTAAATTTTCATATCTGGTCTCCTATCTTCACTCCAACTCAGGAACCGCTGTTTTATAGAAGGGAAGTGGGTTGGGTCCTGAGGAACCCAGGTACGTGCAGTCATAATCTAGGCTTACCCAAGTCCCCCGTGCTGCCCACCTTCCTACAGCTGCCTGGCTGGTGTGGAGCACTGCTTCCCGCTCAGGAGCAGAGAAAATACTGGAAAAGATGAGCTACAGCTAGAAATGCCACCTCACCACAAAAGGGTCATTTCCTTTAGAGACATTTCTCTGCCTCATTCAATCCAACACCTTTGGGGCCGACAAGGTCTCAGTAACACAGTCACAACACTGCCAGGCATTTTTACAAGATGTTTTGAGGTCAACAGCTCGGTGGAGACTTTCCAAACATTTTGGCTTGGGGACTGGACGTGCGAAATGGAGAGAAAGAGCCTATAGGCTGCCTGCACCCTCTTCCAGCCACAGAAGGTGGGCTGGAAACCTCCATTCTCCCCATCGTGTGCATGTGGGTTTGTGCCCCAGGTTCCTGACTTGACTATTTTTTAATGTGCAAATGGAATTCTAGAATCCACTCATTGCTTTTTGCCCCTGGAAAAGGGGAGCTCTGACATCACTCACTGGGGTCAGTGTCCTGTCTCCTAGGACCACAACTTTGAGGACACTGGACGTGAAGCTGGCACGTGCACGGACGCCAGCACTGTGGTCTTGCTTTCCTAGCTGTGGCCGGGGTTATTAAGGTGTGACACTCCCCTCCTCCAGGGCAAATGCCCCTCCTCCAGTGCAGACGCCCCTCCTACCCTACCGAAGCCCCTCCTCCAGCGTGGACGCCCCTCCTCCAGCGCGGACG